>NC_035444.2:39265225-39565225 GCF_002127325.2 Helianthus annuus | reverse complement strand
AGACGGCTAGGATTTAATTTACTACAAATGTGTTGCCTAATGTAGTGTGTGATTGAGAAAGAGAACAACTTCAAGCAGCCAGGAGAGAGATATAGATCCTGGGATCCAGACAGGTATATGTTTGCTTCAAAGTGTATCTAACCTTAATAATCATCTAACATTGTTTTCGTTTCTGTTTTTTTCTTACAGACAAGAACGATTTATCTGCAGAATTGTCGGTGCTCTGTCTGATCCGCGTGTTACCCACGAGGTCCGCACAATTTGGGTTTCATACTGGTCTCAGGTTTGGACCTCCTTTCCTTGCCTTCACAGTTTGACCAACAATAACGGTTAATCATCGATTTGACTTTGATATGGTACAAATAATTTATTGCATGCAACTTTTTTTTGCAGGCTGACAAGTCTCTTGGGCAGAAGATAGCTTCCCGCTTGAATGTGAAGCCAAGTTACTAAAGAGTAAGATCCGAGTGACATGTTAACAAATCCGTCAGGTTGTGGTATGCAAAGTAGTTTAGACTAGTCGTGTGAGTCGGTTATGCTATCGAATCTAGTGTTAAAAGTTGTTAAGTCTTTTCTTTGGTTGTAGTAATGTTGAATAGCTTATGTGATAATGTTCTTTACATGCATGCCAACTTTTGATGTAGTATTGTAGTTCTAAGACAGCATAACTTGGGGACGGTAATATTACAAGTAATAAAAAGCTTTAGCCAATTTTGTAAAAGGTCCCCAAGTAAAAGTTAAACTCTCACAAGTCACAACTATCTAAGTTGGACTCTAAACGGTTAGAATTACCCCGGCCCAACTCTTACCCATGCTATACCAAGTTTTCTTTATGGACTTATTTTTGGCCTAATAAGAGCCATACAGCCCATTCACACCAAGCAAGTTAATAACCAGCAACGGAGCACACATGTTTTCGGCCCACTTGTTTCCTCCCCTTAACACGGATTGCCACCTTGGCACTCAAGTTGCATATTGGATAGCCAACATGCATTAGTTTTTTTTTTTTTTTTTTTTTTTTGACAGGTGAACTTCACAACAGACGGCTAATTCACACCCGCAAGACGCGGGCCCGCCACCACTCATTACCAGGACTATGTTGTCTTAACCGGGCCCACGCTTGGTCGAGAGGGGCGTTACGCTGTCCCCGAGAAAATTTCCAGCCTCCTGCCACATGACAGGAGTTGCACCCTCCACAAGAGCCAACATGCATTAGCTACGTCATGATATTCAAGTTAATACTTGATTGGATAGCCAACATGCATTAGCTACGTCATGATATTCAACTTAATACTTGATCCAAAGATAATACCTTAAGGTTTTGAGGATCAAGACAATACATTATACCCATGAGCACATAATAACCTAAATTTGAATCGAGTTTTATCTAGACACCCTCCCTAGTATGTACTCCCTCGGTCCCATTAAATGTGTCATATTTTGAATTTTCAAAGTCTTTATTTATAAACCTTGACCTTAAATAATTTTGTATGTATTAGATAATACTTGATGAAAGTTATATGATTTGAGTGTGTTTTACAAGTGTTTTTATCGGGTTAATTTTCATCAAGTTTTATATAACACAAAAAATATATAATTAAAGTCAAAGTTTATAAATAAAGATTTTGAAAATTCAAAATAAGACACATTTAATGGGACGGAGGGAGTATTAGAGTATGTTTTGAGATGAGAGGTAGGGAATACGTAAACGGTTCATGACTTAATGTACCTTGAATTTAATGAAGAATATGATTGAGAGCGATCAAGTGTGGCTTTCATCGACCATGCACATAGAAACATATCTTTTGTACTACATAGCATATGCATGGTCAAGTGAAGTTAAGTACTATAAGGCTCTAGTTAAACTTCGATAAAATGAGCTTTCCTCAACGGAAGGCCTAGTAATTTAGTTTGTCCAATTTTGGACTTGGTTTCAAGATTAGTACATGACTTGTAGTTGGACTTATACTTGCTTTATCACCCAGAAGTATACTTTGTTTAGCTTTGTTACCATGATGGCAGAATGTAATGGATAGTCCTAGATCAATCACATAAAACTTATAGCTTAAGGACATTGTAGTACAACGGGGTAGATCACTAGAGGAGCTTTTAAGAATGATATTATTCAAGTATGATAGTAGAAACTTATACATGTCTTTATTAAAAACGACAACTGGGGGGCGACAATGGGTTCCAGAATATCGAAGACGGAGGTCTGGCAAACTGAAGACGACATTCCTAGTGACTAACATTCATGAAGACGTCCCTCCTACCATGGTGTGGAAGGTTTTCCAGCATTGTGGGGCAGTTTTGGATGTGTTTATGCCAAAAAAGAAGGACGTTATAAGGAAGATCTTTGGCTTTGTCAGAATGGAAGATGTGGTGCGTGTAAGAGAGTCTGGCCTAGATGAACTTGGTGTGGTGCTCACCAAGTTCGATAGGAGACAACAGAGATTCGACGGAGTAGGGACATCGGGAGCAGGTCTACCCTCTAAGCTTATCATTAACCCGACAAATAATGTTTTTGTGAAGGATGGCAGATCGTACAGTGACACCATTGGGCTGGATAAGACGGCGACGTCGGGCTCCGGGACGGCGGGGCAGAAAGTGATTAAGATAGAGGGAAGCGAAGCATGGTTCCCTAAGCACAGTATTAACAGGTCGGTAATAGTTGTGGCTCTTGTTAATTGAGATATGAAGGAAAATAATGCTGAATAGAATTGATTGATATGAAAAAAGAATTACAAAGAATGGCTATATATAGCCGTTTACAATATATTGGAAAAAGAAACATAATCACATGTGATATGGTTTTCCCTTTTTATGTAGCAACGGTTCTGTTGACAGCTAAAGTAAAGCTGTCAAGAATCCTCATAATATGGAAATGATGCAAACGGATCCTTATGATATAAATTATTTTTATTTTCTAACACCCCCCCCTCAAGTTGAGTAGTGGGATCTCCAATACTCAACTTGTTAAGGCACTCACTAAAGATCCTCCCGTTGACTGCTTT
The DNA here is from genome assembly GCF_002127325.2 of Helianthus annuus. Classification (NCBI taxonomy): domain Eukaryota; kingdom Viridiplantae; phylum Streptophyta; class Magnoliopsida; order Asterales; family Asteraceae; genus Helianthus; species Helianthus annuus. The sequence continues at coordinate 39,562,211 of NC_035444.2, read as the reverse complement.
TGTTAGTATGTCTGCAAGTTGGTCTTCAGATCTAACGAAAGGAAGCTCAATAATCCCTGCTTCAAGTTTCTCTTTGATAAAATGTCTATCTACCTCCACATGTTTTGTACGATCGTGTTGGACGGGATTTTCTGAAATTTGTATTGCTGCTTTGTTATCACACATGATGCTACTAGCGTTATTTTGTGAAAAAAACGATTTCGGCTAAAAGTTTTCGTATCCACAAAACCTCCGCTATACTTTTTGCAATCCCTCAAAACTCAGCTTCAGCACTAGACAATGCGACTACTTTTTGTTTCTTACTCCTCCATGTAACTAGGTTCCCACCCACTAGAGTGAAGTATCCTGATGTTGATATTCGGTATTTACCGAATCAGTGCCATAACCACAGGTTACGAGCAGGTTAAAAATAATTAAAAATCTTTAAAATCTCAAAATATTATTTTACATCAGTGTGCAAAAGGTTTGGTGTCGAAATTTGGGTTTAGATAGGCTTTATGCTAATTGCGCCGTTTTATTACTAAAGTTTCCTTAATTGCGCTATTTAGCATAACTCCTATTCTAGACCTCAGATTGACATGAAATTTTTTGGACATGCTTAGAAATCAGTAACTAAGGTTATTGTCCTTTCACATGTCCAAAATTCTTGTTTTAAAGTCAAAAGGGCGTTATGGTCAACATTTAAGCATATAACGGAAATGTGCAAACGACTCGGACAAACAACGAACCGGTCACAGAGGGTTATACCATCATGTAACCTGGTCCTAATAGAGTCTTAAGGCATATCTAAATCATACCATAACGGGTCAGAACTGAAGTCAAAGCAAAACTCAAAGTTTTGCGACTTTCGGTTCTGAACCGGGTTAAAACGGTAAATGGTCGGATCAAACAAGCTTAGACCAGTTATAATACTTATTATCATGTTATACGAGTGTTAAAACAGGTTACACGCCATCTACATTGTTAGTTATGCATTAAATCGAAAATTAGCATTCTGTTGACTTTTTTCTAAGCAACTTTGACCCGACATTTGGACTAGTTAGAGTGGGAATCAGAGAGTGCCCTTTTAAAGGTTTAATGCCCACATAATTACCAATATATAACTACCTTTGATTCAGCTAATCACTGGACCATTAGTGATTAATCGTTAAGTCAATCGTTAATTACGACGGATTGACTTTTAAGCTATAACTATGCAAAAACTAAACCACAAAGGGTTAAGCACACTTAACAGAAGTTAAGTACATGACCAGAGATGCTAAGAGAGTATTCTTGAGCTCCAGAAGTGATCAAGAAAGCAGATTGAAAGTGTGAAGATCATGTTGCAACTCAATGGCCTTTTATAGCAAATTTGGAAGCATAGGATCATTACAACAATGCCTACAAGTGTTTCTAGATGATCAACAAGTGTCCCTGAGTGCTAGGGGTCGTTTAGGGGGCGCCCATGCTGCTCATAATTGCTCCTAAGTCGGTTAAAACAGCAAACAGTGCTTCTGTCCGCATTTTCTGTATCTGGGACATTGACGCGGCCCACGTCCAAGATCATTCTACTTTTACGCGGCCCGCCTGAATCTCAATGTCAGAGCCCATATCTTTACTGTCAGCGCGGCCCGCGTAAAGCCCTTTGCTACTTTTATGCGGCCCGCATGAGACCTGTTTGCAAGATTTTTCAAATCTTTTCAATTATTGCAGTTGGCCTTTGGCGTTTCGAAGGGGTAACTTTGCACTTTGGGCCTCTTTTAATTACATATAAGGGCCTCGTGAATTTTACCCGCGCCGTTAAGTCGTCGGTTAGTTTATTACTACCCGAAAAGTCCTAACTTTCAATGTTGACGCTTTTAACCCCTCGCATACGAATTCGATCATAACTTTCTCATTTTAAAACGGAATCTTGCGAAATTTATATCGTATATTCTAGTGAGCGTAATTTACTGTTACAAAGTCTCGGGTTTGTTAAAGGGTCACTCAGAGGTATAACTTAAACATGTTGACACATTTACCCCCTGTAGTTTGTAATCTCTCACTTTCTTCCACATTTCGTTCCGTATGATCCATGATTCATTTGTTTGAAGGTACGAGCATCATTTAGGGTTACTGTAGAGTATATTTATCCCTTGTTTGACATTTTGAACCCTCGAATTCATATACTTTCAATGTTTGTCAACTTTAGTCCTTATTTAGTATTTATTACCACGTGTAAACTTATGACACGTGTCAATACATTATAGGACGCAATTTCGAGGTGTTACATCCTCACCCCCTTAATAGAAATCTCGACCTCGAGATTTATTAGAACAAATGAGGGTACTTTTCTTGCATCGTGGATTCTACTTCCCACGTGTACTCGGGACCTCTACGGGTATCCCATTTTACCTTCACAATCGGTATATACTTCCTGCGAAGTTTCTTAACCTGTCGATCCTCGATCGACACAGGTTTTTCAACAAATTTTAAGCTCTCATCTATGTGTACATCTGTATGCGGTATAACCAGTGATTCATCAGCGAAACGCTTCTTCAGATTACAGATGTGGAACACATTGTGGATACCACTGAGCTCCTCCGGTAAGTTTAACTTATAGGCAACCGATCCGATACGTTCGATTACCTCGAAGGGTCCAATGTATCTCGGGCTCAACTTGCCTTTCTTACCGAATCGCATCACCCCCTTCCAGGGTGATACCTTAAGCAATACCTTGTCGCCTACTTCGAAATTGAAAGGCTTACGCTTCAAGTCAGCGTAGCTTTTCTGCCTATCTCGGGCAGCTTTCAATCGATCGCGAATTTGGACAATCTTGTCCGTTGTTTCAAATATTATGTCAGGTCCTGTCATCTGGACATCTCCAACTTCTGCCCAACAAACGGGCGTTCTACACTTTCTACTATATAGGGCTTTGAAAGGAGCAGCCTTAATGCTCGTATGGTAGCTGTTGTTATAGGAGAACTCGACTAAGGGTAGGTGGTTATCCCAACTACCACCTAAGTCGATCACGCATGCACGGAGCTTGTCTTCCAACGTTTGGATTGTACGCTCACTCTGTCCATCTGTCTGAGGGTGGTAAGCCGTACTGAAGTTTAAACGTGTGCCCAAAGATTGTAGGAAACTTTTCCAAAAGTGTGACGTGTATCGGGTATCTCTATCAGAGATAATAGACACAGGCACGCCATGAAGGGATACAATCTTATCTACGAACAACTGGGCTAACACATCGGAGCTATGAGTCTCCTTAATGGGTAGGAAATGTGCTGACTTAGTCAGTCTATCAACTATTACCCATATCGTATCGTTTCCCTTCTTTGTCTTTGGCAACTTGGTGATGAAATCCATCGTCACCATTTCCCACTTCCACTCGGGAAGTTCAGGCTGTTGTAGCAAGCCCGACGGCTTTTGATGTTCAGCTTTTACTTGCGCACAAGTCAAACACTTTGCTACGTAGGTGGCTATAGACTTTTTCAAGCCTATCCACCAAAAGTTTGCCTTCAAATCCTGGTACATTTTATCAGCTCCAGGATGAACGGAATATCGGGAACTGTGGGCTTCCTAAAGGATAACGTCACGAAGACCTCCATAAACAGGAATCTCAGAATTCCGTCCTTGCCATAGGATAACTGTTCTTCAGTTACTCCTAGCTTTTCGTTAGGATAGTTAGCTTCTGACACAGCTTCTTTCTGTCCAGCTAACAATCTCTCATTCAGACTGTTCTTGATTTCAATGCTCTTGGCATTGATCCTTATCGGTTTCACTCTTTCTTTCCTGCTCAAGGCATCTGCGACTACGTTGGCTTTGCCTGGATGGTATCTTATTTCACAGTCATAATCGTTCAGAGTTTCCATCCAACGTCGCTGCCTCATATTCATATCTTTCTGATTGAACAGGTGCTGGAGGCTCTTGTGATCAGAATAGATCACAAATTTAAAGCCATACAAATAGTGCCTCTATAGCTTTAGTGCAAATACAACGGCACCCAACTCCAAGTCATGGGTGGTGTAATTCTTTTCATGCACTTTTGTCGTGAAGCATAGGCAATCACCTTGCCCCTCTGCATAAGCACACAACCCATCCCGGTGTGCGATGCATCACAATATACTACAAATTCTTCCATTCCGTCCGGCAATGTCAACACAGGAGCATTGCTTAGCTTCTGTTTAAGGATAGCAAAAGCTTCTTGCTGCTTAGGGCCCCAAGTAAACTTTATATTCTTTCTAGTTAAAGAAGTTAGGGGTGCAGCAATCCTTGAGAAATTTTCGATGAAGCGTCTGTAGTATCCTGCTAGACCTAGGAAACTGCGAATCTCCGTAGGCGTCTTCGGCTCCTGCCAATTCATGACGGCTTCAACTTTGGCGGGATCCACTTGGATACCACGCTTACTGACTACATGTCCAAGGAATTGGACTTCTCGTAGCCAAAATTCACATTTAGAGAATTTGGCATAAAGCTTTTCTTGATGAAGCAGTTTAAGAATACATCGAAGATCTTTCTCGTGGTCAGCTTGACTTTTTGAGTATATGAGGATGTCATTGATGAAGACAATGACAAATTTATCCAAATAAGGCTTACAAACGCGATTCATGAGATCCATGAATGCGGCAGGTGCATTAGTGAGCCCAAAAGGCATCACTAGGAACTCGAAATGACCATAACGAGTCCTAAATGCAGTCTTGTGCACATCCTCATCCTTGACCTTCAATTGATGGTAGCCTGACCTGAGATCAATCTTGGAAAAGTAGCTTGCTCCTTGCAACTGATCGAACAGATCGTCGATCCTGGGCAAAGGATACCTATTCTTGATTGTAACCTTATTAAGCTCACGGTAATCGATGCATAGACGCATCGAACCATCTTTCTTTTTGACGAACAAGATTGGCGCTCCCCAAGGAGACGAACTGGGTCTAACAAAACCTTTGGCTAGCAGATCATCTAGCTGCGTCCTCAATTCTTTCATTTCCGTGGGTGCCAATCTATAGGGTGCTCTTGTAATAGGCGCTGCTCCTGGAATGATGTCGATACTGAATTCCACTTGCCTATCTGGTGGCAAACCAGGTAGTTCTTCTGGGAAAACTTCAGGATAATCAGAGATGACTGGGATGTCTTCAATCTTGGGTTTCTCCTCACCAATAGTCACCTGTGCCATATAAATGACACATCCCTTCTTCAAACATCTGGATGCCTTTAGCATAGACACTTGCACAGGCAATCCATGCCGAGTATCTCCCTGAATGGTAAGTGGTTCTCCAGACGGAGTCTTAATCACCACTTGTTTCTTGTTCCACACAATCTGGGCTTGGTTATGCGATAACCAATCCATACCCAACACTACGTCGAAACCAGCTAGTTTAAAGGGTAACAGGGATAAAGGAAATGAGTGGTTCCTAATGGATATAACACATCCATCTAAAACAGTTGAGACTGTTTCCATAGTCCCATATGCTAACTCTACCTCAAAATTAACATTCAAGGCTTTAACAGGCAATTTTAATAACTCACAAAACTTATTATCCACAAAGGATTTATCTGCTCCAGAATCAAATAATACTCTTGCGAATACATCATTAATGAGAAACGTACCGGTTATGACGTTGTCGTTCTGGATAGCCTCTTGAACATTCATCTGAAAGACCCTGGCATTGGTCTTTTTCCCTTCTTCAGCCTTCTTTACCAGCTTCGGGCAGTTAGTCTTGATGTGCCCTTTTTCATTGTAACTATAACAAGTTGCATCTTTGAGTTTCTTGCACTCAAGAGTCCTATGCTCAGAGGACTTGCAAATCCCACATGCCTTCGGTTGGGATTTCTGTTCATACCTGCACCTTCCGAAATGGTGCTTTTTGCAAACATTGCACTTGGGCCTATCGCCCGACTGTCGGTCATTCTTCTTGGTCTTTGATCCCTTCTTGTGGTCACGATTCCCCCGATGCTTCTTGCTTGACCTACGTGAATCATCATCTTCACGTTTCCTTTTCTCCGTGTCAGCATTTCTCAATGATCTCTGTCTCACTGCATCCAGTGTGAGAGACAGAGATATATCTGCTACGGATCTAAATGTAGCAGGCCTAGAAGCCTTCACGTTAGCTTTGATTTCCGGGACCAGACCCCCAATGAAACGCGTGATCCGTTTGGGTTCCGGGGTCACAAGGTATAGAACCAATCTTGACAGGGTGTTGAAACTTGTGAGATAAGCCTGGCAATCCAGGTTCTTCATGACTAGTGATAGGAAATCAGACTCTATCTTCTCAACCTCGTGTTAAGGGCAATAGTTTTCTTTGATGAGAGCAATAAATTGCTCCCATGACATGCTGTACAAAGCAACCTTCCCTGAGGCTTGAACTAATGATCTCCACCACGCTAGGGCTTCACCCTTAAATGACTGGGATACAAACTTCACCACATCCCTCTCAGCATAACCACTAATGTCCACAACTGTGTCCATTTTGTCCAGCCAGGTCATGCAATCCACCGCGCCTTTTTCCCCAGTAAAATCTCGGGGCTTGCAGGAAACAAAATACTTATACGTGCAACCCTTGGCGCGAGGTGCATCATCGAACACTATGTTCTTAGGACGGACACTATTCTCATTTGATGAGTGCCGATCGTCGTCCTTCTTAGGTTTAGACTGGGTTGAGGGCGGTTTGCTGTGAGGTTCAGAATGGGTTCTTGGCTTTGAGTGTGGTGCAGATCGGGTCCTGCTTCGAGACTCACTATACTCTTCATACTGTCGTTCTAAGGCCGTCTTTACAGCGTCGTCTACTAAAGCTTTTAATTCAGCGCCCGTTATATTTATTTGGGCGTTATCATTGTCATCCTCCTTTGAATGACTATTAACTCCATTTGGGTCAGCCATTGAAATCTTGATCTGCTACAAAGAATATGACATAATTTTATTTAGGAGTTTATTATGGAATTGTCTTTTATGGCAATTCATTAACCATGGTAAACATAGACCATATCTGGTTAATTTGTTACTCATTTTTATTTAGGATTTGAATATAATTTATCCTAATTACAAACAATATTGTTAGTGGCACAAAAGCCTAGTCACAAGGACGTTTTAGATTATCAGCCAGGATTTCAGAGAATCAAAGCATGAAGGTTTGAACCATAGTTCTTTTACCTTTTCTGACAGGGAGTCATAGACTACAACTGTCTTTTGTCTCATATGACAATAAGTATGGCCCGTAGGCACTACATCACTAATGGATGTTTGATAAGTAATCATCTTAATTGATGATTTTAAACCCATGATTTATAAATCATTAATTTAGGTTTTGGAATCATTTGAAGGATTCTTATATAAGAATGACGCGTGTGATTTTAACGAATCACGTCTGCCAAGAATGTTAACATGTTTACAGAGGTTAACAGGAATCAGAATCTTTTAATCAGGTCTCACCATCTTGGCCGGGTCTTATAATGACACCAGGCTAGGTCTCACCATTAAGATTCTTTATTTAATAAATGGTAGGCGGATTAATTTAAAAGGAATGATTTTTTATTTATTTCATATTATAAGGTATATAATGACAAAATTAAATTTTTATAACTTAACATTCCATTACATGTAAAGAGGTTACATACTGCCCTAAACGGGACTTTTAAATAGACAAGATACCTACGCAGAGGTTTACAGAAAACAAGTCCACGCAAGGACCAAATACAAGGATAGATGTCCGCACAGGGACAAAAGATAAGTCCTCGCAGGGACTGAAAGGCAATGGTCCACGCAGGGACTAAACATACAATAAATGTCCACGCAGGGACTAAAACAAGTCCACACAGGGACTGAATACTTAAGACAAATGTCCTCGCAGGGACTTGATTGAAATAGTAAATACAACAGTACATAAAGAGACTAATGATCTCGTTTCTTCTTCCCTTTTAGTAGGTTTGCTAGGCCTTTGAGGAATCCACGATTGTTTTTACGTTCTTGCTCAAAGTCTCGTTCCACCCGGTTTAAACGGTGGAGGATTTCTTCCTGCTCCGGTGGAGAAAAACGTGGCTGTTGCGACGGTTGCTGAACCGGAGTTCTAGTGGGTATTGGGTACCCGTGAGTTGAGTATCCCCTTCCCCAAGGTGTTTCATAAGGTACTTCAGGATGAAGGGCGTGGTAATTTGTCGCCGCTTCTATGTATGGGTCGCCACCCATATAGTTGTAGTGAGTGTGAGTTGGTTGCTCAAACGGCTTGTACGCTGTGGAACCGGCGTACGCAGGTATCGGATTGTCATAGCCGAATGGTGGCGGAGGTGGTGCAACTGGTGCAGAATTCACCTCTGCAGGGTGACTCGAAGGTCCACCCATTTGTGGGTCTTCATGCAGTGGCGGAAAATGACTTGCACTCGAGTGGCGAGGGGTGCTAAAGTGGAATTCCCATCCTCGTGTGGACATCTGCGCGCCTGATCTCCTACGCCTTGGCGGATCTGGAGGTGCTTGGTGAACTGGTGGCGGTGGAGGCGGTGGCGTAACTGCCACGAAACGCGAATCCTCGGAGGGATCCTGTTGCTGTTGCTGTTGTTGCTGTTCATGAGGCGAGAAATGGTGAGAAGGTGTGAAGTACCAATCACACTTGTTAAACCTCGCTTGATAACTGTCAGGACCTTGATAGGGTGTTCCGTGGAAGGATGACCCGTCAGAGATCTCGATTGGATGATTGGGGGTACCTCTTGCAGGCTCGACGGGATCTGTGTCCTCGTCCATATCCATCGCGTTGTCTTCGGAAAAATGATCTTCTGGTCCTAAAGGGTTATAACCTACTGGTTCCTGGATAAAGTTCGCCGGGTTGAATCGGCCCTGAAAGATAGGAGTAGGGTCGCCAAAAGAACGGTGTGAAGCTGAACGCTGGAGAGGTATAAATGAAGGTTGAGGGTTATCGGGTTCATTTTCTGAATTCGGCCCAAATGAGTGCCGGTATGAAGGTGTCGAACTGTGTGAGGTAGACCGTCTTGCGGGCTCAAAGAGGTTCCTTCTACGCCTCTGAGGTTCTTCACTCCTTGTGCTGGAAGGAGCTCGCATGTTTGAAGGTCCGGCCTCGTGATCATTATGGGTAGTGATCGGCCCTTTGCCTCTTCCTCCTCTTCTAATTGCTGGTGGCATATTTCCTGCTTTCAAAATTTTAAATCAACAATATACAATAAAGGACAATTAAAGAAACAATTCGAGATTGTCCTAAGTTCTTGTCTAGACTCGATTATGTGCAATTGTGTCATTAAGATTAAACACAAATGACTAGTGTTTAATTCACTCAACGTTGGCTCTGATACCAACCTGTCACACCCCGATTTCCACACGTTTCACCGGTGGGCCCGGTGGGGGATTACCGTGACGTAGTTGGCAATAATATAGTCAAACCACACAATATTTAAATGCACAGCGGAAGCATAAAGATAGATATATTCCAACCATTAAATGTAATATCCAAGTATCACAAATAGTCGAAATAATCCACAGGGGATCAAAATAAAATAAGAAATAATGTTCAACAGATAGTGGCATCCCAAGCTTGCGAGACTCTAACGATGCTAAGGAGTGGCCAACCTATTTCGTGTAGAACCTGCATTTAATCTTTTTGGGGAAAATACGTCAGTTTACACTGGTAAATACATTCAACCGACACTTTTGTAAAAGGTTTAATAAAATTGATTTGAATGCACAAGGCACAAACTCTTTATAACTTGGGATAATTAATCAATCAAATCTTGTAAAAGAATTACATGTTCACTATGCGTTCAGTCGCCCGGGTCGTGCCGGGTTTAAGGTTAATTGACACACCACATAGCATAAAACCGTGGTGGGAAAACCAACGGTTATACTTTTATAATTATGGACACATTGTCGGGTGTACGCCTACACCCGCGTGTCAAGGTCGTGGCCATTTCGTAAAATGCTGCCAAGGATATCCAGGACATGGTCATTAAACTCTCAAAGGCTTAAAGCCAATAAAACCAATTTTTAAACGGGTCACATTGATAATACCCAACTACTAATGAGTTAGGGTCAATTGCCCGACCAAGCGGTATTTTATATACCGTAACCCAAGCCAGTATAAGGGGAAATAAGTTAAAAGTATTTACCTGAGCAAGTAATAACCTCAACAAACAAATGCAAGTATCTTTTACTGGTCTCCTATTCTGGAACGAAGGTTTATAATAACCTATTAGAATCCTAACGGGTCTTTAATTTAGCCTTAGCTTAGACCGGTCAGTTTCAAAGGAAAAATACGGTTTAATCGCATGAAAGGCGAAAACCGGGAATGGAATGTGGTTTGGACCTAACAAGTTTGAAGACTTGTTTTATGTGGGTAATATAAACACATTCTGGATTTTGAGGTAAAAACGATAGGGTTTGACCCGTTTCGGCTAATTTATGTAAACTAGTTACATAAACCGAACCGTACGAGTAAAAGGCGTAACGGGTAACCGTAAGTGTCCTACACAGGTTTCCTAAGTTAATATGCTCTAAAGAGGTTGTGGTATCAGTAGGATACCTTCCATTATGCCCATAACGAGTTTAATTCCAATATACGCCCCGTAGGGGTATTTCGGTCATTTTAAAGATTATAAAAGCGGTTTTCGAGTTCTACAGGAAATCTAAGTTTTCCGAACAGGTTATAAAGTTAAAAATACTTTATTTATTATTTAAAATCAGTAGCAACTGGATTCGGGTCAAAATTCCATGTAGAACTCATTTTATGTCCGAAAAGGGTATATTCGGTATTTACCGAATCAGTGCCATAACCACAGGTTACGAGCAGGTTAAAAATAATTAAAAATCTTTAAAATCTCAAATATTATTTTACATCAGTGTGTAAATGTTGGGATTGAACCCTATCAGAGGAACAGATAATTAAAGCCAAAACTGGATCAGAGCAGTGGATCCTGAATAAGCAGATGTTGATATACAAATCTCTCCCCTTGAAAGTGATTACAACTACTGATGACCTCCTATCTGCTGATCTTGCTAAACTTCTGATCCATAACTGTTGCTCAACTAAAGATCTGATGGAAGACTAAAGTCCTGCTGATTCAATCTACTGCCTTGAGTCAAGCACTGCTGATCCGGACAAGTGCTGATGGGTTCACAGCAGTAGAAGGTTGCAGCAGCTGTTCTAAAGTCTGTTTTGTAATAGAATGTATTAGCAGTAGTTAACACAAGCAGTGTCTGTATAGATCAGAGGTTAGAGTTTGTTAGGAGGTTAGATGTCACTTTCATGGTGACGTCAGGTAAGATGCTCAGTAGTTTGCAAGTGCCTATAAATAGTTCAGTACTTTGTACTGTTCTATTAGCTCTTTGCATCATTCGTCTTCTTTGCACGAACAAACTACTGAGCTCTGGCTGAGGGGGAGTTTGCAATCATTCATCAATCATTGTAATCGTGTTTGAAATAAATTCAATCTTTCGGTTCATTGTGTAAAGATGTTTGATAAAAGTATTACTCTCGTTTGATTGTATGCAAAGTTTGTGTTCATCTTAATTTCCGCTGCACACTCATCCATCTTCATCTTATTTACAAACATAAAATACAATCAAAATCAAACTCAGATCCAACAATTGGTATCAGAGCTTGGACAGTCAAATTTGATTTAACAATCATTTTGACGTAAATAGTTCAGCTCATAATAGTTGATACTGATCGTTTGTTCGTCGTTGAAAAACAGAGTAAGGATTAATCACCATTAAAGTTGATTTCTCAGTATCTGTAAAACAACAAGAATGACGTCACAATCACAGGACGATAAAAACAACATCGGCTCGCTTTTTAAACCACCTATGCTAAAAAGAAATGAGTACAACATCTGGCAGAGGAGGATGGGTCACATCCTCGCTCAACAAAGCACAAGTTGTTGGAAGTCTGTCATCTTTGGTCCTCATGTTCCTACAGTGCCAAGCGCTGAAGATGCTAAAAAACAAGTTCCAAAACCTGTTGAAAATTATACTGAAACAGATTATTAAAAATTTGAGCTAGATGCTAAAGTGTTTAGTATCATAGCATCAGCGCTGCCCAACGAAAATATATGCTGGACTGTTACATTGTGACAGTGCCAAAGAGTTGTGGGACGCGCTTAAGGAACAGTTTGGGGGTACCGAAGAAGTCATAGAAAACAATAGGGAAATCCTGAACCAACAATATGAAACATTTTGTCATGTTAAAGGTGAATCACTGACGCAACAATTTGAGCGTTTCAGTTGTCTCATCAGTGAACTGAGGCTTGTTAAAACCACTTTTACAAACTCAACTCAAAATAGCAGGTTCCTCAGATCACTGCCAGAAAAATGGGACACCATAGCTTTTGTCACCCGAAATTCACCTGAGTTCAAGGATCTGACCTTGACCCAACTCCATGGTCGAATCCTGACCTACGAAAGGGAGTTGAACCAGAAAAGGAAGTTACAAGAGTCAGGGAAAACCGTTGATGATTATTCATTCGGTAACACTGCTCTTCTGGGTCAAGAAGAATCTGGTGGTAGTGGTAAGGATCAGGGTTATGATCACTTCATTGACATAACTGCTGGTGCAAATTTTAACAACCCTGATCCTCACTCTACAGGTTATGCATTCACTGCAAATGAAAACCAGATGTCAGACAATTTAAGCTTTGAACTCAATGATCTACAGCATTTCGACCCCACTGATCTAGAGGAAATGGACATCCTGCACCAACTGGCCTTGCTAAGTGTTAGAACTAGCAAGTTTTATAAAAGAACAGGGCGAAAATTCCCAGGGTTGCATGGGAATCTAAGGGTTGGGTTGGATAAATCGAAAATCAAGTGTTATAAGTGTAACAGGTTAGGACATTTTGCTAGAGAGTGTAGGAGTCAAACAACTGGTCCCATAATCACTCACCCTAGTTCAAATCCTAGACCTCAAAATCAAAACACTGTGCACTATGCCCAATATGCCCCAGCAGCACATGTGAACACTGCTCACTATGCTGTTGCTCCTGTGCCAGTGCATTATGTCCAAACAGCTGCTCCACAGATCCAATATGTTCAAACCCCTGCTCCCCAGGCACAAATGCAACCTGCACCACAAACCACTGCTCCAGTAGCAACACAACCAGATCAACAAAGTTTCTTTACTCAAGAATTTATTGACTGGAGTAGTATGCCTGAAGACCTCAGTGATGAAAATTTTGCACTCTATGCTTCTAATGTTTCTTCTCATGATGAATTTTGTTTGATGGCATTAGAGTCAATACAGGAGGGTGTTAAATCTGAAGAGGGACAGCTGGTCTCTGAAACAGTGGATGAGGTGATTGAAGAAGTGGTTACTGCTGTGGCTAATGAAGTACTGTTGGAAGAAAGTTCAGGCACCCTGATTGAACCACTGACAGATCCATGGTCCGAAGAAGAAAAGACAGGTGAGATAGAAGAGAGAGCTGAAGATGAGGAAAATCCTAAATGTAAGTGTGCAATGATGGCTGCTGCAAAGGTATCACCTCAAGTTCTTGAAAAACTGTGTTCTGACAATTGCATTATTGCTTTTGCTAACATCAAAGAGGTGAATAAAACCTTCGTGATAAAATCTTATCTGATGAAGTCATATTTGAAAGGTCTCTAAAAGAACTTAAAAACAAATTGGCTGAAAAAGAGAAAGAGATTTGCAGCATGAAAGAAGAGCAAAGCATAACCAAAACCCAACTTCAAACCTTGGTAGAAAAATACCAAGGTTGCAAAAAGGAGTTAGAATCCACCCAGATCACATGTGAGAGATGGGTGGAATCATGCAAAGGGTATGAAGTTATGCTTGAGAAATAGATAAAAAGCAATGTGAAAGTTGGGGTTGGGTATAGAAAACATGATGATGAAAACACTGCTTTTGAAAAATCTGTTTCAACCACTGATGTAACTGCTGAGTTCATCCCCACAAACAAGAATGGCCAAGAAGTGAAAATCACTGACAAACTTGGTAACAAAATCACACTTGACAGACCTATGGGCCCCTCTGTTTTTGAGGAGATTGAAAATCATCAATTTAAACCAAAATGGTCTGATGAGTGTGATATTCTTGAAAATTTCAAGCCAATGGACTTTACATCAACTGATGGTGTTAAAGCTCCAAAAGCTAAAGTCATTCCTCTTAAGGACATCCCAGCAGTGGTCAAAACCTCTGCTGCAAAGGAGTCTGAAAAGAGGAAGAAGAAAGAAAAAATTGATAACTTGTTTTGTGAATTCTGTGAGAAGAGGAACCATCTAACAAAAGATTGCTTCCACTTAAAAGCTTATGATTTAACTAAAACAAGTGTCACTACTTCAGCTGAAAGTTGCAGTGTTTGTGGTAAAACAAACCATAAAACTCAGGCATGTGTGTATCTCAAAAACTTTAATGAGAAGAAGAATGAGTACATGGCTAAAACATCCTTGAGTTCACCAGCATCATCACCATCTGTCAAATTCACAAAGAAACAACCACTGTTTGTGCCAGTTCAAACAGCTGTCACAAAACAGCTGAACCAAACATCTGTCAAAAGAGATGTTCAGGTTACTGATGCACCTCCTGCCAATCAGTTCAGAAAAGGCAAGGAAAAACAGTCTTACCAAAGGATTCCACACGTTTATGAGGTCTACAAAAAGCCTTCTAAACCCAGAGTGAATAGGCATCCTTTTGGGTATCAGCAGGTGATTGGGCAAGACCCTCAACAGTGGTTAGCAAGAAACAGTACTAAAACTGTCCAAACCCCTGACTTAACCACTGTCCATCACACTGCATCCATACCAGACACTGTTGAGACTCCATCCAAAGCTCTGTTGGCTTTGGAGTCCTTAATGAACTAATCCTTTTACTTCATGTGCAGGGAGCTTCTGCATGCTTTGATAGCCTTTGGTATGTAGATAGTGGAGGCTCCTGGCACATGACAGGATGTAAAGCCCTCCTCAAAGACTTTAAAATCCATGGAGGGGGTGATATATCCTTTGGAAATAATAGTAAAGGGAAAGTTCTGGGGTCTGGAACCGTGCAATCTGGTAATGTAAAATTTGAAAATGTCAATCTAATAGACAATCTGAAATTCAACCTTCTGAGTGTATCTCAAATGAGTGACAAAGGGTTTGGGTCATTCTTCACAAAAGACTATTGTAGGATTGTTGGACCAGAAATGGTCAAAAAGATTGAAGCAATAATCAAAAATGGTCAAACTAAACTTGTTGCTCAAAGAAGTGGCAATGTTTATGTTGTTGACATGTCTAAAGAGTGTCCCAGAGCTGATGCCTGTCTGTTCTCAGCTGCCTCTAACAAAGAGACATAACTTTGGCACAGAAGACTGGGGCACACAAATCTTAAGACAATAACAGAAATTTCAAAAAATGGTTTGGTGAGAGGCCTACCACAAAAATTGTTTTCATGTCCTGAACATTGCATTTCCTGTTTAAAAGGAAAACATCATAAAAGTTCTTACAAGTCCATTGAAGAGTCCAAAACAACCCAGTGTTTGCAAATGCTACACATGGATTTGTTTGGCCCAGTTCAAGTCATGAGCCTCAAAAAGAAAAGATATTGTTTGGTTATAGTTGATGACTTTTCTAGGTTTACATGGACTTTCTTTTTGCACTCTAAAGATGAAACTGCAGGCATTTTGCAAGACTTTGTGACACAGGTTGAAAAGCAATTTGATCTTCCAGTAAAAAGCTTTAGTAGTGACAATGGCACAGAATTTAAAAATAAGGAGTTGGATGCCTTCTGTGTGAAGAAAGGGATTGTAAGGCAATACAACATCCCTAGAACACCAGAACAAAATGGGGTTGTTGAAAGAAAAAACAGAACTTTGATTGAGGATGCCAGAACTATGCTTGCAGATTCAGGTTTGCCATTAACTTTCTGGGCAGAGGCAGTAAACACTGCTTGCTATGTCCAGAACAGAGTTTTAATAAACCCCAGGCACAAAAAGACTGCCTATGAAATTCTGTATAAAATCAAACCACTGATCTCATACTTCAAGGTGTTTGGCTGCCCATGCTTTATTTTGAACTTAAAAGATTCCATTTCAAAATTTGCAGCCAAAATTGATTGTGGTTATTTTCTGGGATACTCAACCACTGCCAAGGCCTACAAAGTGTTCAATGCACGGACCAAGGTAGTGGAGGAGACTTTGGATGTAAAGTTCAATGAACTTTCATCAATGAAAATCCCAGCAAATCCTGCTGATCTGTTTGATCTTGAAAAATTCACTTTTGAAAATACTGCTATCAAGACTAACAGTGCAGAACTGGTACGTGCGCGACTGTACATATTTTTACAATGAAATTACACACGAATTGGTTTTAAATTTATAAAAGTGATTATTACTTTTACATCAAAACACACACGAAAGGGCAAGTGTACCCCGTCATATATGTAGTAAAGTATCGGTAAGAACCAATTATCGATCCACGGAAATGGGCAGAGAAATAATACTAGACCTTTGCCACTAAGTTACCGGTAAAAACATAAGTTGCCTTTGGTTTTAAATTAAACTAAAGTAAGCATAAATAAAAACTTATAAAACATAGTAGATTATAAATAAATAGCCTTGCTTAATACACAACCAAAGCATGTCAACTAAGTCAGTTTTGGCATTAGAAGCATTCAGTCAATTTTCCATTTTGAGACAATTAGTATCCCTTTCGGGAATCCTAACATGACAATCATTCGGAAAGTTAAAACGATAAACACACTTTAACCACCTAAAATTGTTCTTTAACGTGCAATTGATAAATGTCTATGAAAATCTCCTAAAAATAAGTTAGTCATCCGTTAGGAGTTTTCTAACCTCACTTAATCAAGGAAAGCAACACCGATAAACACAATGCAACCACCGAGACAAGCATAAACTAGATTAAATCACAACCGAGTTCACTTTACAAATCTTACGCATAAATTCACCAAGATAGCAATTTTGGCCGAAACTACTAACTAAGCTAACAAATCATGGCAAGAATTCATAACAACACCATCTAACCCGTTAGAGTCCTTCCGTGAAAGCAAGCTTTCTTGATTAACAATAATTACATTTTATTAAACCACTAACCCGTTAGAGTATCATGGTGCCCACATTTTAACCAAGTTAAGCTAGTTAACCAAATTAAAAGTTTACTAATACATGATTAAATAAGCTTCATTTTTCAACTATCTTACCTAACCAAGCACCAATCATCCAACACAATTACTTATAATCAAGAAATCAATATCAATAACAAGGTTGCAAACTAATCATCAAAGATAATCATAGAAAACACTTCCAAATTTCATTACAGACATAGATTAACATACTAATGGTTATAATCAAGCAAGGGATTGTTGTGTTTTTGCCCAAAGGCTACAATAATACATAAATATTAATCTAAATGCTTGAAAGATTAACAAAAACATGGAAAGATTAGAAAACCCAACCATAAACAAGCATAAGATTAAGAATCCGGATAGTAAATGAGCAAAACCGGGCAATGTGGCTTGAATCCAAGTGAAAGCAGAAGCCTTCGGAGCCTCAAAATCGCCTGCAAAGCTCTCCAAAATTTCAGAGTTCCCAATAGAATAGTTCTGTTCTGTTTTTATGCTTTTTCGATATTGCACGGTCGTTCTTCCGATCGCACGACCGTGCACTTTAAGCAATTATTAGTGGTGGTCCACCATACTGCGTGACGTCACAGATCGTTGACTGGTCTTCGGTCTCGCACGGGCGTTCTTCATTTGGCACGGCCGTTCCTCATCGAGGTCTTAGTTGCATGCTTGGTTCTTTGGTCGTTCAGTTCCGAGGTCTTGTTTGATCATCGGATCCGCACGACCGTTCCGCATATGGCACGACCGTGCCATTTCGGGTTGGCCTTCATGGGTTGGCACGACCTTGCACGCGGAGTTGCACGCCTCGTTCGCTGCCGGTCTTCATGGATCATCGGATATGCACGGTCGTGCATATGGTCGCACGGCTGTTCCAAACGCCCAGGTCAGTTTTCTTACAGAAGTTTTGCAGCTTCGTCGTTTTGTCCGGAAAGTCCTCGTTTTTGCTATCATCTTGTCTGGTATGTTGTTTTAGGCCTGTAAACAAAAATGTAGATAATTAAGTATCCGAATGACGGTTTTACGGCCGAAAACGCATAAAATAGGGGTAAAACGGGGGACTAAAATATGTGTAAATTAGCGAATATCAAATCTCCCCACACTTGAACCTTGCTTGTCCTCAAGCAAGCTGAACTAAAAAGCAATAAAAGACGGAAACAAACAAGAACGATAATTTACACACTATTTTATTGAAAACTACTATAAAACGGTTAGCCGGTTTGTCGAAAGACAACATCAAAAGACTCAAACCCAACCAGCATATGCAATTATAAAGCGACAACCAAAAAGCCGTGACTTCACATTTAATCGACTCAACATGTTAATCTTCACGCGACTCACAATGTTCACACACACTCGGTTTTATTTATGAAACATACATATAATGTGTATGTGCAAACACTCAATGCCTCGTCAATGAAACATGCAATATCATAAGCTTGTCATAAGATCTCGTCTCCACCAACTAACATGCAAATAAGTGTAAATCAAGAGGTCTTTACGGGTTGTAACGTTAGGCTTGGGCGAAGGGTATGGAAGTAGACATATAAAGTGGCGAAAATGGTTAAAACTCGGTAGTAGCGTTTAACTAGCAACAACGTATACAACTATACATACAAATGCCTTAAAAAGGCGACTATTGCGCAATCGAGCTTATCAACGAAATTTTAACATTTAAGTGTTCAAAATTGCTCGATTTTATCAACTTCACCCTATTTTAGGGTGTTTTATTGTCTGTTGTTGTTTTTTTTTAAGCAAACTATACAATAAACTGAAACAAACGCTAGTTAAACGATTATTTTGTCCGAGTTTCAACACTAAAAAGGGTTTAAAACATACAAAGGCTAAATTTGGCTAAGTGGGCGATAATATGGGTAAACAAAGGTAAACGGGAAGGCTCGACATGGTTAATCCTAAAGGGTAATATAAGGTGAATGGGGAGCACAACACAAAGAACAAAGCTTACAACAAAGGGGTAATCTAAGTGCCTCTATCACTTTTACACAAATTCACAAGTTCATGGTTTTAACAAGCATACTAGTGACAAGTTCTATATTATACATAACATCCGGCTCACTCCTATATCCGAAATGAACAAATATATAACAATAGGCTCAAATATGCTCACGTAGCGGATGGAATGGGTAAAAGTGTGAAAACTATCATGTAAGTCTTTCTTTGTTTGCCACGCTTTCCGGTTTCCTTTTTCAAAAATATTTTGCTTGTCGAGTTTTTATCAAGTCCGATGCTTTCTAAAACACAATCAACCGGTTTATTTACTAAAATATATACAAAATACAGGTATTTTTGAATGATTTTTCTGATTTTCTGATTTTTTTTTATAAGGACAAACAAAGTTAACAAAGTTAACCCCCTCCCCATACTTGAACTTCGCATTGTCCCCAATGCGAAACCCGAAATATAGAGAAAAAGGATAATAATACTCCCCTCAAGATGATATCTGATGAATCGAGACTTCCAAAGCTGCGTCTGTCATATGCTCCGGTCAAAGACTTGATAGCCAAAATCTGCAAGTATGTCATATGGCACAGCAAAACAGAACAGTAACAGAATAAACACAAATAAACCATAATGTACATAAATACTACCAATCCAAACAAAGACACAACATAAAGTAAAGTGTTTTAAAATACAATACAATCCGAGGGTGTTCGACATACTAAGCAAAAAGAACACCCGAAATGACAAGTACTAAAATAATAATAAAAACCACCAACGAACATCACCACCAACTCCTACTCGTCATCACCGTCATCGTATCTCGTGAAGGATGGGCCCGCACCACCATAACCAGGTGGGTTCCACGGTGGGAACTGTGGAGGGTGCTGAAAGTAGTCGGGATATGCATGGTGCATCTCCCCGAATAGGTACGAAAATCCGGCACTTACCCCCTTGTATAAGCTCTCCTGGCTATGCCTCAGCTGATCCTGCGTGGCCCTGAGCTGATCCTGACTAGCCCGGATCTGGTCCTGGCTGGTCCTAATCTGGTCGATGTACGTACCATGCTGTTCCTGCGTAACACGTATCTGCTGGAACTGCTGATAAAACTCAGGCCAATCCTGATGCTGGTAGTACTCATGGTGCTGCGGCTCATGTGGCGGTGTCTGGTGCGGTGGTGTGTGTGGTCCGTGCTGCTGAACTGCATGCTGCTCCTGCATCTCTACATCCTCTTCCTCTGCTGGGAGTGGGGGCAACGGGTCCCAGACCTCGTTGTTGAGCCCCCTCAACCTATCCCCGTGATCAGTCTCAACAATTACCCCCATCGCCTTCAGTGACCTGATGTCAACATGAACCCCCTCGGTTATTAGAGTGAGACCCTGAAGTACCTCCTCAGTCATAAGGTGTTCGTTGTACGCAATTTCGGTCACATACTGACCGCCATGTATCTGACTGCTAGGAGTCCTCCCTGAGCACTTCACAAAGTATTCAGCCATTCGCGCCGCTAAGTTGATGGGTGCCTTCTCCACCAGTGCATATAGAAAAATCAAATCTGGTGTTGGACAGTTACCAAGACTGTCCATGCGACCGCATATAGTGTGGCTAAACACATGGTGCATCACTCGCACCAGAGGGTCTCTAAGTCGTGAGGCCTTTGACATCCTCGGGATGTATGGGTCCCCAACGGCATTTGCAGCCCAAAACGCATCCCGTGCTGCATCAGAAGGGAAGGTGAACTGCTCTGTGAAGACATTAGGATCATCCATGTCTTCTCTAGTGTAAATCCCGAGCCTCCTACCCAAACGACCAACCGACCACCTGTGCCATCGACCACATAATCTGAAAGCTACCCGCTCCTTGTGGCGGAATTTGGGTCGTCGAGCAGCAGCCGGCTTTTCGTAGGCATATGATGCAAAGAACTCTATGGTCAGCTCCCTGTAAACGGGTCGGTTGCAACCGACCAGATTTGTAAGTGGGCGACTCATCATGTTTTCTAAACGGTCATACTGATTGAGTTCTTGCATTACTTCCCAATCCAGCCATCTAGGGACTCCGAACTGCCCCCTCCGGGCCAATAATGCGTCTCGTTTTGGAATGCATAAAGTCTCACGCTCGTCGTTGGGATCGAACTGAAGGAAGGGATGATTCATCTGCACGAGGAATATAGTTAGAAATCATGGAACAGGAAAAATTTCATTCGAAAACAGCATAACGCACAATTATGAAGGAGCTGTAAATCTGATCTGGGCATATGGCATGGTCGTGCGGCAATATGCACGGTCGTGCATCGCCGATGACGTGCACCATCTGCCCAGGGAACTCGGAACTGCACGGCGTGCGGTCAATCGGCACCACCGTGCAACACCGGACAACAAGCTGGAATCGTGATTTACCCGGAACCGCACGACCGTTCCATCCAAGGAACGACCGTGCGACATGTGACCTGCAGATTTCAAACCCCTGAACTTTGAATAGCCTGATTTTTCCAAAATCAACAACTTTTTTGTACAAACAGGGGTCGGAAACTCAACCGGGTGTTCACGATAAGCAAGATTCAAACAAGGGTTAGGGTTTCGATTTGTTTATGAAGAGAACCCAAATAAATCCCTTGAAGAATCGAAGGAAATCTAACCTAGAAAGCAGGGAAACAAGAAATCTACAACTACGAACGTACCGTGCGAAGAAGGGTGTGAGATCGTGCGAAAAATCGTGCGATTTGATGAAGTATCGCTCTGGAACGGCCTGGTGCTGGTAGGGTTTCGCGAATTGTGAATGGGGGCTGCAGATGAGGGTATTTATTGTGCCAAATGACAAAACTGCCCTCAGCCTGACGCACGGTCGTTCTCCGTTCGGCACGGTCGTGCGTCACCGACAACATTCATTTTTCTCGGTGATGCACCGAGGGTGCGATCCACCGTGCCAGCAGCTCGGAAACGCACGGTCGTGCGAATCCTGGCACGATCGTGCATCAGCTGCAGATCAGAATTTTCTGCAGAAGCCATTTCCAGCAACTGTTTTGGCCGTTTTTCGCCATTTTTTCAACACGCCTACTGTTCTAACAATATTGCAACATAGAACCTTCGCTCGGCACGAATAGAAACTGTACAAACTAACGGAAACTACCTAACTAACCTAAATTACGCTAAAACTACAAAAACATAAAAACGGACAATTTTGCCCCTATAGCGCCGAAGACGCTCCTGCTACATTTTTGTCGGCGAGTCAGTAGCGTAGACTCATGCTAAATTTTTGTCGACGAGTCGATAGCAAGACTCCAAGCTAAAACTAGAAAATAAATCCTAAATGACGATACTACCCCTAAAGCGCAAAATACGCTCTTGCTGCATTTTTGATCCACGAGTCAGCAACGTAGACTCTCTCCTCCCCACACTTATGATGTATGCGGGGTTTGGAGTTCAATGACCTCCATCACCGACTCTGTCGGCCCGGCAACGTACATCTTCAAGCGATGCCCATTTACTTTGAAAATAACGTCGTCCGCGTTCTCTATTGCAACAGTCCCATACGGAAATACCTCTTTAACCGTGTATGGGCCTGTCCAACGTGAATGAAGCTTCCCGGGAAATAAGCGCAACCGCGAGTTGTAAAGAAGAACAAGATCGCCCGCTTGGAATTCTTTGTGGTCCTTCAAGCGTTTATCGTGCAATCTCTTCGTGCGCTCTTTATACAACACGGAGCTTACATAAGCGCGTTGTCGCAACTCTTCCAACTCATGAATCTGGAGAAACCGGGCTTCACCTCCGGCTTTTAGGTCCAGATTTGCGGTTTTTAGCGCCCACATCGCTTTATGCTCCAACTCAACCGGTAAATGGCATGCCTTTCCGTACACAAGCCTAAAGGGAGTAGTCCCAATAGGCATCTTGTAAGTCGTACGGAAAGCCCACAACGCTTCATCAAGCTTATCCGACCAATCCTTGCGGTTTGCACCTACTGACCGCTCAAGGATTCTTTTTAGCCCCCGGTTCGTGACTTCCACCTGCCCGCTTGTCTGTGGATGATAGGGCGTGGATAGACGGTGATGCACACCGTAACGGGACAAAGCTCTCTCGAGCTGAGTATTGCAAAAATGCGTCCCTCTGTCACTGATAAGCGCTTTCGGAGCGCCGAACCGGGCAAATAATCTTTTCAAAAATCTCACGACCACCCTGGCATCATTGGTGGGTAAGGCCTGTGCCTCCGCCCACTTCGATACATAGTCAACCGCGACCAGGATGTACTTATAACCTCGTGAGGGGGGAAATGGTCCCATGAAGTCTATCCCCCATATATCAAAGACTTCACAAACCTGAATCCAGTTCTGAGGCATTTCATCACGTGCCGATATATTTGTCGCCCTCTGGCAAGCATCGCACGCTCTAACCCAACTCTGCGCATCACGAAATATAGTCGGCCAATAAAACCCGGAATCCAACACTTTCTTAGCGGTAAAGTTGGCTCCATGGTGGCCTCCGGTAGGTCCCTTGTGACAATGGCGCAGAATATCAGTCGCCTCCTTCCTTGAAACACATCTCCTGATCACCTGATCAGCACCAACCCGAAACAAGTAAGGGTCATCCCAAATGTAGTGCTTGACATCCGAAAAGAATTTCCTCTTTTGCTGGTGAGTCAACCCTTTAATCAGAATCCCGCAAGCAAGGTAGTTCGCAAGGTCGGCGAACCATGGCGACTCATCGCATATCTCAACACTCATCAAAGACTCGTGTGGGAAGTTGTCATTTATGGAATCCCAACGCGCGTCCACGATGTCTCCATGCTCTAACCGAGATAGATGGTCAGCCGCTACATTTAACGCACCCTTTTTATCTTGAATTTCGATATCGAACTCTTGCAGCAACAAGATCCACCTGATCAGACGTGGCTTAGCGTCCTGTTTACTGAAGAGATATCGGATGGCAGCGTGATCAGTATATACTACGGTTTTCGAAAGCACCAAGTACGATCTAAATTTGTCAAATGCGAAAACGACCGCCAAGAGCTCTTTTTCTGTCGTGGTATAATGCTCCTGAGCGTCGTGAAGAGTTTTGCTCGCATAATAGATCGGGTGAAAGTGCTTTTCTCTCTTTTGACCAAGAACGGCCCCTATGGCGTAATCACTCGCGTCGCACATAATCTCAAACGGCAGACTCCAGTCCGGTGCAACTAAAATAGGGGCCTCAATCAACTTTCGCTTGAGAAGGTCAAAGGCTCTCAAGCAATCATCTCCAAATATGAACGGAGCGTCTTTCTCCAACAGACGGGTCATGGGTCTGGCGATTTTTGAAAAATCCTTGATGAATCGCCGATAGAACCCGGCATGACCGAGAAAGCTCCGTATCGCTCGCACAGAGGTGGGAGGCGAAAGTCGTGAAATGATATCCACTTTGGCTGGATCGACCTCCATACCAGCATGCGAAATCTTGTGTCCCAGAACTATGCCCTCCTTCACCATGAAGTGGCATTTCTCCCAGTGATCGAAGGAATCCCCAAACACCGAAAAATCATCCATAAAAACCTCCATGGAATCCTCGATCATGTCATGGAAAATTGCAACCATGCATCTCTGGAAGGTCGCTGGTGCATTACACAACCCAAAAGGCATCCGCCGGTAGGCGAATGTGCCGAAGGGGCATGTAAAGGTAGTCTTCTCCTGATCCTCAGGAGCGATAGGAATCTGAAAGTACCCAGAGAATCCGTCTAGGAAACAGTAATACAACTTCCCCGACAGACGTTCTAACATTTGGTCGATGAATGGAAGTGGGAAGTGATCCTTGCGAGTAGCATCATTGAGCTTGCGGTAGTCAATGCAAACTCGCCACCCAGTGACGGTACGGGTAGGAATTAGCTCATTCCTATCATTTGAGACTACAGTCATACCACCTTTCTTAGGTACAACCTGCACCGGACTCACCCACACAGAGTCAGAAATAGGATAAATCATGCCGGCATCCAACAATTTAATCACCTCCTTCTTCACCACGTCCTGCATATTTGGATTTAAACGCCTCTGATGTTGTGCACATGGTTTGTACTCGTCTTCCATCAGAATCTTGTGGGTACAAAAAGAAGGATTGATGCCCTTGATATCCATGATTTTCCATGCAATGGCTCTCTTATGAAGTCTCAGAACCTCGAGAAGCTGATTTTTCTCATCCTTTTCCAATGATGCCGAAATTAGGACCGGTAAGCGACGCTCCTCGTCCAGAAATGCATACTCGAGATGTGGCGGGAGTTCTTTCAACTCCAAAGGCGTCGGATCTTCAACCGAAGGCTCTGCTTCCTCCTTTTTCACATGGCCAATTTCAAGAAATCTCTCCGGACTCTGGGAACCATCGTCACCAATCTGATAGACTGGCTGCTCGAAATCGTGGCCCTCCTGCGTAATGCCAATCAGGTCCCCACACGACAGACGTGTGTCCGAATCAATCTCGTCAATAGTACCTTGAAAATGAGAGCACACACATGCATCGACAATGTCGACGTAATAAAGCTTGTCATCGTGACATTGCGGATGCTGCATCGATCTTTTGATATCGAATGTCACGTGCTCATCATTCACTCGGAGCGTGATTTGGCCAGCTGCCACATCAACAATCGTCCTCGCTGTATTGAGGAAAGGACGTCCAAGTATCAAATGTACCCTTGAATCTTCGTCCATGTCAAGGATAACAAAGTCCACGGGGAAAACAAATTTATCGATTTTTACAAGCATGTTTTCCACAAATCCGCGCGGATACTTTATTGAGCGATCTGCTAACCGAATGCTCATCCTAGTGGGTGACGGCTCACCCAGATCCAGTTTAGTAAAAACCTTATACGGCATAAGGTTAATACTCGCTCCCAAGTCAGCCAATGCATGGCTAACAGACATGTTTCCAATCAAACACGGGAGCGTGAAACTACCAGGATCTCCCATTTTCGTGGGCAGACGGTTTTGCAGAACGGCGGAACAAGTCTCATTCATCACCACACATGATATATCCTCGAGCTTCTGTTTATTCGAGAGGATATCCTTAAGGAATTTCGCATACTTTGGCATCTGGGCCAAGGCTTCAACAAACGGTATATTGATGTGTAGTTGCTTAAACAACTCAAGGAACTTACCGTATTGCTCTTCATTCTTCTGCTTCTTCAGCCTGCCTGGATAAGGTACTGGAGGAGTGTAATCTTTGACCGGCTCCTGGACTTGTGTTGTACTTGCTGGGCGCAGCCTGGCTTGCACCTCGTCCGGTGTGTCAGTCGGGACCGCTTCAGTGATCGGTGCTGAGTCCGATATGACGGGTCCGGTAGTTTTTCCACTCCTGGTCATGACAGCATTCACATCTCTGTGTCCGCCCGGGTTTGGTTCTGTATTACCCGGAAGACCGCCTGGGGGTCTTTTGGACATCATCTGTGCCAGTTGACCAACCTGATTCTCGATATTCTGAATCGAGGCTTTCTGACTCCTCATTTCTCCCTCGTTAGCTAGAAACGATCTTCGCTTTGTTGGTATCGTTTCTCAGAGCTAGAGAGAAGCTGAGCCATCATATCCTCCAGCTTGGAACTAGACTGAGGGGCCTGCTGCTGGGAGCTACTCCCAGTGCCCTGATTCTGGTACGAATATGGACGCTGCTGGTAGGGTTGGTTGTACTGCTGGTACTGCTGACCCTGCTGAGGCGCTGGAGCACGCTGAGTGAACCCCAATGGGTTCTGATTTCATGCGTTCGCTCGCCACCCAAAATTTGGGTGATTTCTCCAACCGGGATTATAGATGTTGCTGTACGGGTTGTTCTGCGGCCTTACTTGATTACTCACAAAATCTACTTCTTCGTGGCCCTCATATACAACTCCCTGAAAACATGCCCCAGGCTCGTGTGACACTCCGCACTGGTCACATCCCGAGCCAGCATGCGCAATCATCTGGGACCTGTCGAATCTCGATGTAAGAGCCGAGATTTGTGCAGTAATGGCCGTGTAGTCGTCTACAGCATGAACTCCTGAGCGAGATGATGATCGACCTCTATCTCCTTCCCGACGC
This sequence comes from Helianthus annuus, assembly GCF_002127325.2. NCBI lineage: Eukaryota > Viridiplantae > Streptophyta > Magnoliopsida > Asterales > Asteraceae > Helianthus > Helianthus annuus. The sequence continues at coordinate 39,535,223 of NC_035444.2, read as the reverse complement.
GAGCTGGATTTCAACGCAGCTTTTTCTATAATATCATACGCTTCAGTCGGCGTCTTAGTTCCAAGATCGCCTCCCGCGTTCACGTCTAATCGCTCTTGCGTATTATAGCTGAGCCCCTGATAGAATGTCAAAACCAGCTGTCGCTTGGAGAAGCCATGATGTGGCACATCAATCAACAAATCCTTGAATCTCTCCCAAGCTGCATGCAACGACTCGCCCTCGTCCTGGCGAAAGGAAACAATCCGGTTCCGTAGCTTGTTCGTTTTCTCAGGTGGAAAATATTTCTGCATAAACTGCTCCGCCAACTGATTCCAGGCCCTGATGGACCCGGCAGGGAGTGACATAAGCCAAGCTCCAGCTTTGTCACGTAACGAAAACGGAAACAACCTCAACCGAATCGCATCCTCCGAAACACCTGTAATCCTAAATGTCGAACAGACAGCGAGAAAAGCAGCGATATGCCTCCGAGGATCCTCATGCTCACGTCCGTCAAACTGTACAGAATTTTGTACCATATTAATAATACTAGGTCTAATTTCAAAAGTAGGAGTATCTATAGTAGGCTGAAGGATACTCGGCTCCAGGCCTGCCCTTCCGGGCTGATTTGTTTCATTCAGCGGTCGGTCGTCGTCCGCCATGACGACTCTCTCCTAGTCCCCTGAGCTTTCGTCTTCAGATATTTTTTTTTTTGGCTGAATAGAAGCAGAATATGTATAAATATGGGCTGTAAAATTTATAAAAATCCAAAAATGGGCCGAAATTTTTATAAAAATTAAAGCAACGAAAATAATCGATTCGTCTAGTACAAAAATGATTTTTAAGAGCCGAAAACTCAAAGAATAAATGAATAAATAAATCCGGATTTGAACAAATAAATAGAATAAAAATTTACAAGTGTACAAAAGAATCACGAAAATGAATAAATTGAATTAAAAGCTAGAAATATTAACAAATAAATCAACATATATAATCACGAAAATATACACAAATATTAACAAGTATATACACCGATAACACAATGACTCGGGTCGTTCCTAAAACTCGCCATTCCCCGGCAACGGCGCCAAAAACTTGGTACGTGCGCGACTGTACATATTTTTACAATGAAATTACACACGAATTGGTTTTAAATTTATAAAAGTGATTATTACTTTTACATCAAAACACACACGAAAGGGCAAGTGTACCCCGTCATATATGTAGTAAAGTATCGGTAAGAACCAAGTATCGATCCACGGAAATGGGCGGAGAAATAATACTAGACCTTTGCCACTAAGTTACCGGTAAAAACATAAGTTGTCTTTGGTTTTAAATTAAACTAAAGTAAGCATAAATAAAAACTTATAAACATAGTAGATTATAAATAAATAGCCTTGCTTAATACACAACCAAAGCATGTCAACTAAGTCAGTTTTGGCATTAGAAGCATTCAGTCAATTTTCCATTTTGAGACAATTAGTATCCCTTTCGGGAATCCTAACATGACAATCATTCGGAAAGTTAAAACGATAAACACACTTTAACCACCTAAAATTGTTCTTTAACGTGCAATTGATAAATGTCTATGAAAATCTCCTAAAAATAAGTTAGTCATCCGTTAGGAGTTTTCTAACCTCACTTAATCAAGGAAAGCAACACCGATAAACACAATGCAACCACCGAGACAAGCATAAACTAGATTAAATCACAACCGAGTTCATTTTACAAATCTTACGCATAAATTCACCAAGATAGCAATTTTGGCCGAAACTACTAACTAAGCTAACAAATCATGGCAAGAATTCATAACAACACCATCTAACCCGTTAGAGTCCTTCCGTGAAGGCAAGCTTTCTTGATTAACAATAATTACATTTTATTAAACCACTAACCCGTTAGAGTATCATGGTGCCCACATTTTAACCAAGTTAAGCTAGTTAACCAAATTAAAAGTTTACTAATACATGATTAAATAAGCTTCATTTTTCAACTATCTTACCTAACCAAGCACCAATCATCCAACACAATTACTTATAATCAAGAAATCAATATCAATAACAAGGTTGCAAACTAATCATCAAAGATAATCATAGAAAACACTTCCAAATTTCATTACAGACATAGATTAACATACTAATGGTTATAATCAAGCAAGGGATTGTTGTGTTTTTGCCCAAAGGCTACAATAATACATAAATATTAATCTAGATGCTTGAAAGATTAACAAAAACATGGAAAGATTAGAAAACCCAACCATAAACAAGCACAAGATTAAGAATCCGGATAGTAAATGAGCAAAACCGGGCAATGTGGCTTGAATCCAAGTGAAAGCAGAAGCCTTCGGAGCCTCAAAATCGCCTGCAAAGCTCTCCAAAATTCCAGAGTTCCCAATAGAATAGTTCTGTTCTGTTTTTATGCTTTTTCGATGTTGCACGGTCGTTCTTCCGATCGCACGACCGTGCACTTTAAGCAATTATTGGTGGTGGTCCACCATACTGCGTGACGTCACAGATCGTTGACTGGTCTTCGGTCTCGCACAGGCGTTCTTCATTTGGCACGGCCGTTCCTCATCGAGGTCTTAGTTGCACGCTTGGTTCTTTGGTCGTTCAGTTCCGAGGTCTTGTTTGATCATCGGATCCGCACGACCGTTCCGCATATGGCACGACCGTGCCATTTCGGGTTGGCTTTCAATGCCTTGCACGCGGAGTTGCACGCCTCGTTCGCTGCCGGTCTTCATGGATCATCGGATATGCACGGTCGTGCATATGGTCGCACGGCCGTTCCAAACGCCCAGGTCAGTTTTCTTACAGAAGTTTCGCAGCTTCGTCGTTTTGTCCGGAAAGTCCTCGTTTTTGCTATCATCTTGTCTGGTATGTTGTTTTAGGCCTGTAAACAAAAATGTAGATAATTAAGTATCCGAATGACGGTTTTACGGCCGAAAACGCATAAAATAGGGGTAAAACGGGGGACTAAAATATGTGTAAATTAGCGAATATCAAGGTCCATCAGAGGATACATCACCAGACTATGGGTATGAAATCATCATCCCTCAAAGGTCTGCCACAAAGGGAAAAGCACCAGTTGTTCAAAACAGCTGCCAAAGCTCAACCACTGCTACCTCAACAGTTGTTGACCAAAGTAGCCCATCTACCACTGCTTCCACATCCTCAAACACTGCTGACAAAAGTCCTCAAACAGTGGATAAAAGTCAGCAGTGGTCCACTTCATTACCACCCATTCCACCACCTTTTGAAGCCACTGTTGGGTCATCAAAGTCTCCAGCAGTGGTTAGCTCAGATGTTACACATTTGCAGCCTTCACCAACAAATGCCATCATACCATACCAAGGAGACTTAATCTTCTTGAGATCTCATCCACCTGATCAAATCATTGGCAACATAAATGAAGGGGTGCTCACAAGAAGCCAAACCCAAAACATTTGTATTTTTGCTGGTTTTCTATCACCCCATCAGCCGGTCAAGTACCAAGAGACACTAAAAGACAACAGCTGGGTAGAAGCCATGCAAGAGGAGCTCCAACAGTTTAAAAGACAACAAGTATGGGAGCTTGTACCACTGCCTAAAGAGGTTAGTCCCATTGGCACAAAGTGGGTCTTCAAGAACAAAACAGATGAAAGGGGCATTGTTGTCAAGAACAAAGCCAGGCTTGTGGTTCAAGTTTACAGACAGGAAGAGGGGATTGATTATGATGAAACATTTGCCCCTGTTGCAAGATTGGAAGCTATCAGACTGTTCCTGGCCTTTGCTGTCAACCACAACATGAAGGTGTTTCAGATGGATATCAAAAGTGCTTTCCTCTATGGTACATTGCAAGAAGAGGTGTATGTATGTCAACCTCCAGGCTTTGAGGATCCATTTTATCCTGATCATGTCTACAGGCTAAACAAAGCCTTGTATGGCCTGAAACAAGCACCAAGGGCCTGGTATGAAACTCTTTCCAACTTTCTACTCTCAAATGGTTTCAAAAGAGGTACCATTGATAAAACACTATTTCTTAAATGGAGAGGGAAAGATTTAATGATTGTCCAAATTTATGTGGATGACATTATTTTTGGAAGCACGTGTACCAAAATTTGTGAAGAGTTTAGAGAACTCATGACAGCTGAGTTTGAAATGAGTGCAATGGGTGAGCTGCAATGCTTTCTTGGTCTCCAAGTACAACAATTGCAAAATGGAACCTTCATTCATCAAAGCACATATGCTAAAGAACTTTTAACTAAATTTGATATGAATGATTGTAAACCATGCAGCACACCCATGGCTACAAATAAGCTGGTCATGTCTGATGAAAAGGATGAGCTGATTGACCAAACACTTTATAGAAGCATGATTGGGTCTTTATTGTACCTAACTGCATCTAGACCAGACATCATGTTTGCAACATGTGTCTGTGCAAGAAGTCAATCAGCTCCCAGAAAATCAAATCTCATTGCTGTAAAAAGGATTCTCAGATACATAAAAGGTGCTCCTACACTTGGTATCTGGTATCCAGCTAATGGGAATATCAAGCTTTCAGGTTTTTCAGACAGTGACTTTGCTGGATGTCATACCACAAGGAAGTCCACTTCAGGAGGGTGCCAGTTTCTAGGTGATTGCTTAGTCTCTTGGCAAAGCAAAAAGCAAGCAGCAGTTTCAACATCCACTGCTGAGGCTGAATACATTGCTGCTGCAAGCTGTACAGCCCAACTCCTGTGGCTTCAAAATCAGTTGCTGGATTTTGGTATCACTGCCTTAAAGACCCCACTCATGTTGGACAGCCAGGCAGCAGAAAATATCATAAAAAATCCAGTTTCCCACTCTACCACAAAGCACATCGACATCAGACATCACTTTGTGAGGGATTGCTATGAAAAAGGTTTGATTTCTCTGCATCATGTCACAACTAAAGACCAGCTGGCAGATGTGCTCACAAAAGCACTTGATACAGCCACTTTTGAAAGCTTGGTCTCTAGGATTGGGATGCTAAACATGGAATAACAAGCAACATCTTGTTTTTCTATGAATAAAAGCAACAAAATGTTTTTAGAAAATCAAAAATCCATCCTTAAAAATAGCTAAAAATGAAAATTTCATTAAAATCCTAAAAGTCTGCCATAACCACTGATTGTTCAAAAGTCTGCTCTAATTCAAAAAGCCTGCCCACTGCTGAAAGGCAACCTCTGTTCTCTCATTTCTTGATAACCTCTGCTGTTCAAAAGCAGTGTCTTATCCACTGATATGCTATCCACTGATAGTGAAAATCATCCACTGCCCCCTTTCCACTGCTTTCATCAGTTGCTTTCATCAAAAGTACTGTCCTTCATTTTCACCAGTGGTTGTCACGTGGGCAGTACATAGCAGTCAGACCTTTTGTAACGGCTGCCACGTCAGCATTCATCCTCTTTCCTATAAAATTCCCCACTCACCACCAAAACAGGGTTTTACTGTCGAATTGAATTCTTAAAAATTCTCTTCTCAAAGCAGTTTTTCTTCTCATCTCTCACAAATTCCTTCGATCATTCGTTTCAAAAATGACAAAATCGAAGTCATCTGCAAAACCCACATCAAAATCATCGAAAACAGACTCTAAAAAGGAAATCTCCACTGAAATTCCATTCAAAAAATCTCACAATCTCCTGGGTCTTCTCACAAAACCAGGAACCACAGATGTTTTCGATTCCATTATTAACATCATGGCAAAATCAAAGTACAAAACTTTACTCACCGCCGATGCACCAATCTATTTGGCGACCCAAAGGGAGTTTTGGAAGAATGCAACCCTTGAAAAACAAGGAGACATTGCAACCGCCATTAAATCTTCCATAAAGGGTAAAACTGTCCAAATTACACCACAATCCATCTCCGAAGTCTTTCAACTCGATGACCAAGCAGGTAAAACTTCCTTCACTAAAAACGAGTTGCACATTGACTTCATTGAAAGAGGGTATGAAGCCACAATGATGACGAAACTAACTTTAGAAAAGGGTTATTTTCCTCCTGCACCCAGATTCCTATTTCATACCCTCCTACTATGTGTTTCAAACAAAACCACTTCTTTTAATGAGATCCCTATAAAGATTCAAAATCTGGGATATGCAATTCTTCAAGAAGAAAATTTTAACTATTCTCGGGAAATCTTTAAAGATTTGGTTAATAATGTTGAAACCAAATCATTCTTACTGTTTCCAAGGTTTTTAAGTTACTATTTTGAAAAGAAATTCAGTAAGGATGATTTAGCTTTAATAAACAAAGGTGAAATAACTGTAATAAACTGCCTAACATCTGAAACTTTTTCACGAATGTTAGCACCTTGCAAAACACAAGCAGGGGTGCCTGAGCAGAATTTAGCAGCTACCACTGCTCCTCAGGTATCTGCTGCTGAGCCTACTGCTCTAGGTGATCAAAGCAGCAGACCAACTGTTTTGAAACCCACACCTACAAAACCCAAAAGGCTTTACAAAAAGAAAAATCAAATACCCCCCAAATAAATCAAAACGGCAACTCTGGAGGATGAGATACCAGAGTTAATGCCTGTGACAACACAAATGTCACAAGAAACCACTGCTGCTTCTTCCTCACAGCAGTTGGTACAAATATCTCAACCCATAACCATAACTCCTCCTGCTTCTTCACAAAAAGAACAGGTTGTACACAAAGGGCCACCACATTATGATGCTCTGGATACACTCGTTTCCATCATCCACAGCTCAATGCCCGGAGCAAGTCCGCTTTCTACACCAACCATCACATCCACAATTCCACCAAAAACACAACTACTGTTGGATGCAATTGATTTGAACCAGGCATTACACAGTCCTTCTCACTCACCTGTCAATGAGAATATGCCTCAACTAATGACTGAGCCTATTGTATCATTCATTGCTAACCCACCAACACAACCTGAGGAGGTTACACCCATTGAGTTACAAGTAACTCTTTGTGGTAATCCAAGTGAAGCAGCCACTACAACTGTTGAACCCACTGGTTTACAGTTGGACAGTGGTTACATCAATAAGACTTCCTTGGAGGCAATTCCTTTTATAGCACCTCTGCCAACCACCAGTGGATTTATTTATCCTACTGGCAACATCAAAAGGTTGTCAAGTGTTGAAGGAAGAAGACCCCAGTACCAAGAAAAAGGGGCATCAGTGGTTCATGTTTGGAGTAAACTCCTTACCTCTACCACTGATAAAACCACTGTTAGTGGGAAATCAGATGATCCCATTCAATTGGGTGATGATTTAAAGTACCAGAAATTGACGGCTCGTGTTGAAAAACTTGATAACTCTGTTGCAGAGCTCAAAGATATGCTCCAACAGTTGTTACAGGTACAAAAGGTACAATCCACTGATGTTCCACCTCAAGCACCTGCTCTCCAACAGGCACCTGCTACAAATGAGCTCTGGAATCTCTTTCTACCTTTTCTCCATCATCAAGCACAAGTAGCAGATCAGCAACATGAAAAACATGTTCAAGAGCTGAGAAATGCTATGGAGTCTAGGTTCAAAGACACTCAGGCTAATCTTAAGGCTCTCAAAACTCAGATCCTGCACAACTCTGGCACTGCTCCTCCACCAGTGTTCTTTATTGATCAACTCCCCGAAGATAATGCCAAAAAGGGGGAGAAAATTTAGGAGTGGAGAAGGAAAGGAATAACAGATGGTCTCTACCTTGCACCAGAAAATTCAAATATGACCAAACAGATTCCTTTGCCAGATGGGAGTAAGAAAATTGATGTGCCCACAAATGCACTTGCAGAAGCACTTGCATGTGTGAAAAGGGATAGAGAGGCCAAAAAGAAAGCCAGGGTGGATTATCCGGATCAGGGTACTTCAGGGTCAAGAGATGATGAAAATCTTATTGATGAAAAGAAGAAGCCTACAAGAAGAGTAAGGCTACCCAAATCCATTCCGGTCAGACGTTCAAAGTCTGCTCAAAAACCACCACCGAAAACAGCTGTTGTAACTCCTGTTGTATCAGCTGCTGTTGGTACTTCAGTAGTTTCAACATCTGCTCCCACTTCAACACACACCATCTCAACACACACTACATCCACTGCTTTACCACCATCACCACCAAAATCAAAATCACCTCCTGTCAAAAGGCAGAAGACAGCAGTTGTTATAACTTCTGCTGTAAAGACAACAGTGGTTGGAACACCAGTTATTTCAACAACTGTTAGTCTATCACAAACCACTGCCACTACAACCACCTTTCCATCCAAAACATCATCAGTCCCTCCTCAAATAAAGAGGAGAAGACTAATTCCTAAAGATGATGTCACTTCACCATCCCAAACATCTTCAAAACCTTTAGCTCTTGTCAATATACCAAAACCAGTCCCACTCTCTTCTGTTCCAATGCACAAGCCCTTACCTCCTGCAGGTGTTCAATTTCCTCTTGAACTAGAAGCTGTTAGAGAAGAAATAAAATCTTTTTATACTGAGGATGACCCTGCCAAAAGGAGTTTGCCTTCAATCAAAGGATATCCCTGGCCCAAAAATATTGATGAATATTTGAAGATAAAGGCCAAGCAAGCAGAGGATATCTCGAAAAGAAACACACAAGGGAAATCTGACAAAGAAGTATCAAGATACTACCAATATCTGCTCACACAAGTCAGTTCCTTAGAACGTTTTGCAAAGAATGTCAGTCAACAAATTTCAGAAAGAGCAGCTGAAACTTTGAAGAAAGACTACATTGAAAGCATTATGTTTCACAAAAGATACAAAGGAGAGAGACACATGTACAAAGAGTGGACTGTTCCTGAGCTTGAAGTTGAAGCAGCAAGAATTCAAGACATGATAAAAAGGAAAGTCACTCACACTCCTCCTGATTGGGCAAAGTTCAAAAAGAATATACCTGATAAGCAAATGGAACTGAAGAGAATGAAAGAAGAACTGGTTGTTGCTGATTTTGGTACAAAAAGACAAATTGCTAGGTGGAAAGAAGATGTGGTCAGGTCAACCTACAAAAGGTTGGAGGAATTAAGAAAGAAAGATCCAAAAATTCCTCAAAAACCTGACTATCCTGAAGCAGCGGTTTCAAAAAGACCATCAAAGCTGCAAATCAGGAGAGCCACTGCTCCTACTGGTACTGCTTTTTACAAAAGAAGGAAACAAAGCCAGTTAGGAGCTGAAACAGTTCAAGAAATTCTTACTGGAAATGCTGTTGTAAAAGAAGGCTTGTTAAGAAAGTTAAAAGAAGAACTTGAACAGGAAAACTCTGCTACCACTGCTCAGCCAGTGATGAACATGCCAGCCTCACCAAATACTTCTGCTAATAAGCATCTCCCAAGAAACCCACCAGGCTCAAAAATACAAAAGTGGGAAACTGACAAACAGACCTGCATATTGACTTTGCTCAGGTCTGGTGGAGAAGTGGAGAAAATATCAAGGGAACAAGCTCTTGGCCTGAGTCTTGAAGATTTGCAGGATCTCCTTGATCTTCCACTTAGCAGGGATGATGAAAATACAGATGCCCTAGACTTTGAATTACAATTTAAAGGTCAGATAAGGGAGCTGTTAATGAGGCAATAAAATGTCCACAAATAATGAAGGGTTTTGGCATTATCTGTTCCAGGGGGAGATTGTTGGGATTGAACCCTATCAGAGGAACAGATAATTAAAGCCAAAACTGGATCAGAGCAGTGGATCCTGAATAAGCAGATGTTGATATACAAATCTCTCCCCTTGAAACTGATTACAACTACTGATGACCTCCTATCTGCTGATCTTGCTAAACTGCTGATCCATAACTGCTGCTCAACTAAAGATCTGGTGGAAGACTAAAGTCCTGCTGATTCAATCTACTGCCTTGAGTCAAGCACTGCTGATCCGAACAAGTGCTGCTGGGTTCACAGCAGTAGAAGGTTGTAGCAGCTGTTCTAAAGTCTGTTTTGTAATAGAATGTATTAGCAGTAGTTAACACAAGCAGTGTTTGTATAGATCAGAGGTTAGAGTTTGTTAGGAGGTTAGATGTCACTTTCATGGTGACGTCAGCTAAGATGCTCAGTAGTTTGCAAGTGCCTATAAATAGTTCAGTACTTTGTACTGTTCTATTAGCTCTTTGCATCATTCGTCTTCTTTGCACGAACAAACTACTAAGCTCTGGCTGAGGGGGAGTTTGCAATCATTCATCAATCATTATAATCGTGTTTGAAATAAATTCAATCTTTCGGTTCATTGTGTAAAGATGTTTGATAAAAGTATTACTCTCGTTTGATTGTATGCAAAGTTTGTGTTCATCTTAATTTCCGCTGCACACTCATCCATCTTCATCTTATTTACAAACATAAAATACAATCAAAATCAAACTCAGATCCAACAGTAAAAGGTTTGGTGTCGAAATTTGGGTTTAGATAGGCTTTATGCTAATTGCGCCGTTTAATTACTAAAGTTTCCTTAATTGCGCTATTTAGCATAACTCCTATTCTAGACCTCGGATTGACATGAAATTTTTGGGACATGCTTAGAAATCAGTAGCTAAGGTTATTGTCCTTTCACATGTCCAAAATTCTTGTTTTAAAGTCAAAAGGGCGTTATGGTCAACATTTAAGCATATAACGGAAATGTGCTAACGAATCGGACAAACAACGAACCGGTCACAGAGGGTTATACCATCATGTAACCTGGTCCTAAGAGAGTCCTGAGGCATATCTAAATCATACCATAACGGGTCAGAACTGAAGTCAAAGCAAAAGTCAAAGTTTTGCGACTTTCGGTTCCGAACCGGGTCAAAACGGTAAATGGTCGGATCAAACAAGCTTAGACCAGTTATAATACTTATTATCATGTTATATGAGTGTTAAAACAGGTTACACGCCATCTACATTGTTAGTTATGCATTAAATCGAAAATTAGCATTCTGTTGACTTTTTTCTAAGCAACTTTGACCCGACATTTGGACTAGTTAGAGTGGGAATCAGAGGGTGCCCTTTTAAGGGTTTAATGCCCACATAATTACCAACATATAACTACCTTTGATTCGGCTAATCACTGGACCATTAGTGATTAATCGTTAAGTCAATCGTTAATTACGACGGATTGACTTTTAAGCTATAACTATGCAAAAACTAAACCACAAAGGGTTAAGCACACTTACAGAAGTTAAGTACACGACCAGAGATGCTAAGAGAGTATTCTTGAGCTCCAGAAGTGATCAAGAAAGCAGATTGAAGGTGTGAAGATCATGTTGCAACTCAATGGCCTTTTATAGCAAATTTGGAAGCATAGGATCATTACAACAATGCCTACAAGTGTTTCTAGATGATCAACAAGTGTCCCTGAGTGCTAGGGGTCGTTTAGGGGGCGCCCATGCTGCTCATAATTGCTCCTAAGTCGGTTAAAACAGCAAACAGTGCTTCTGTCCGCATTTTCTGTATCTGGGACATTGACGCGGCCCGCGTCCAAGATCGTTCTACTTTTACGCGGCCCGCCTGAATCTCAATGTCAGATCCCATATCTTTACTGTCAGCGCGGCCCGCATAAAGCCCTTTGCTACTTTTACGTGGCCCGCCTGAGACCTGTTTGCAAGATTTTTCAAATCTTTTCAATTATTGCAGTTGGCCTTTGGCGTTTCGAAGGGGTAACTTTGCACTTTGGGCCTCTTTTAATTACATATAAGGGCCTCGTGAATTTTACCCGCGCCGTTAAGTCCTCGGTTAGTTTATTACTACCCGAAAAGTCCTAACTTTCAATGTTGACGCTTTTAACCCCTCGCATACGAATTCGATCATAACTTTCTCATTTTAAAACGGAATCTTGCGAAATTTATATCGTATATTCTAGTGAGCGTAATTTACTGTTACAAAGTCTCGGGTTTGTTAAAGGGTCACTCAGAGGTATAACTTAAACATGTTGACACATTTACCCCCTGTAGTTTGTAATCTCTCACTTTCTTCCACATTTCGTTCCGTATGATCCATGATTCATTCGTTTGAAGGTACGAGCATCATTTAGGGTTACTGTAGAGTATATTTATCGCTTGTTTGACATTTTGAACCCTCGAATTCACATACTTTCAATGTTTGTCAACTTTAGTCCTTATTTAGTATTTATTACCACGTGTAAACTTATGACACGTGTCAATACATTATAGGACGCAAATTTTCGAGGTTTTCTCCATAATGGTGCGATTCATGCTTTCGGCTACACCATTTTGTTGAGGTGTATGGACGACCGTGCGGTGTCGAGTGATGCCTTCCTTTCGACAATAGGCATTAAACTCTTCTGAGCAAAACTCAAGTCCATTATCCGTGCGAAGATACTTTACCACCAATCCTGGCTGCTTTTCAACCTGAACTTTCCAGTTTCTGAAGGTAGAAAAACGTCTCCCTTGCGTTTTAAGAAGAAAGACCACACCTTCCTGGAGAAATCATCAATGATAGTGAGCATATAATTAGCTCCCCCTTTCGAAGCAACTCGAGCCGGTCCCCATAAATCCGAGTGGACATAGTCAAGTGGTCCTTTCGTTGTATGAATACCACTTAGAAAACTCACTCGTTTTGCCTTGCCATACACACAGTCTTCACAGAACTCTAAGTCAACAATCTTTTGTTCACCAAGTAATCCTCTTCGACTCAATTCGGACATGCCTTGAAAACTCATATGGCCGAGTCGAAGATGCCAAAGACGGGACTGATCTGGTTCAGAAAGAGACTTTGAAACAACAGCAGTGTCACTCGAAATTGTTTGCCCGCCAAGAAAATAGAGGTCTGAGGTTTTTCGCTTGGCCCTTAGTTTTTCGGAACCATCTAATACCCTGAGAACTCCACCTTTACCGGAAAACCATATCCTTTTTTATCAAAGGAGCTGAGAGATAACAAGTTTCTTCTGAGGTCAGGAACATATCTAACATTCCCAATGGTTCGGATAACTCCGTCAAACATACGGATTCTGACTGAGCCATGTCCGATAACTGGACATGTAGAATTATTTCCCATTAAGACATAACCCTGGTTAACCTTTTCAAATGTATAAAACCAACTTCTGTTGTGACACATATGAAAAGTACAACCAGAATCAAGTATCCATTCATCAGTGGAATCCAGTTTATTTAACTGTCAGGAGTTCTCCAATACAACCGACCTCCGCTACATCAGCTTCACCCGAAGTGCTAGCTTGTCTACCATTCACTGCTGCTTTCTCTTTATTCTTCAACTTGAAACATTCATCAATTGTATGTCCCTTCTTATGACAGTAATTGCAAAACTTTCGTTTGCCTTTAGACTTGGATCTCATTTTGTTGGAAGATTGAGGGTTTTTACCCCTATCTGTTGTTCTTCCTCTGGCATTTAAACCTTCGGCTTTCTCATCACTGGTACCACCACCAGTAATATGCTTCATCTTTTCTTTTGAATCCAAAGCTGTATAAACTTCATCTAAGACAAGAGTGTCACGGCTATATATGATAGTATCACGAAAATGGCTGTAGGATTCGGGCAATGATGACAGCAAAAATAAAGCCAAGTCTTCATCTTCATACTGAACATACATATTCTCTAAGTTATTAACTAACTCTTTGAATGTGGAAATATGTTCAGCTAAAGAACCACCTTCAATCATTTTGAGATTGAACAACCGTTGCTTTAGATGCAACTTGTTTGGTAAGCTCTTAGTCATCAATAATTGCTCCAACTTTAGCCATAAAGAAGCCGCTGAAGTTTCTTTTAAAACATCTTGCAAAACATCGTTTGATAAGTGCAAACGAATCTGGGATAGTGCCTTGAGATCTTTCATCTCCTTTTCTTCTTGGTTCCATGACTCGGGCATCTTATCGAAACCCAAAAGCGCCTTATGTAAATCCATCTGAATTAGAACATCTCTCATCTTTACTTGCCATAGAGGAAACCTGGTGTTTCGATCTAACAACGGAATATCGAATTTCATTGTAGACATGATTTACCACTTGATAAAATAATTCCAATAAACTAATATTAAAACCCGGATGCTCTGATACCAATTGTGGTAAAAGAGTGTGAAAACTCGCCCAAGAATCCGAGCAGTAATTAATAATATTAGTTTGATGCGGAACGGAATTAATGTATCAAGCGTAATCAAGCACCGGGTAATTTTAAAAGTAGAAAATAAAATAAGAGTGACACGAGGATTTACGTGGAAAACCCAAATCGGGAAAAACCACGGGTGGCGGAAGCCGAGAAACAATTCACTATAATTTTGCAGTGTTTACAGAGTTTGGAGAAAAGGAAAAATACATAGAGAATATAGAGAGTTTTTGTATCTCTATTACATATGTATATTTGTGAGTGGTTTTGGTACCGCTTGCAACGGAGCTTCACTTCAAATTTATAAGAAAAATTGAAGGTGAGAACATGTCCTTAGTTTCTTGCCAGTCATTTGAAAATTGCATGAAAAAATTTCTTCACCTGACATTTGTTAGACTTTTATTTAGCCAGTGCATTAATTGTGCATCCACGACTTCACATTTTGGAAGGCACATATTTCTACAAAATATATAACCCCAAACCACCTCTAAACATTAAAACTCTCTCAACATCCCAACCAAAAAGTAGTCTTCTCCACAAGTAACCTGCAAATCAATGGATCCTTACAAGGTACAACAACACTCTAATGCTGTTTTTCAATGTTACATACCACTTCACCGTACGTAGTATTCAGCATCCTGTTCGATTCTTTCCTTAAGAAGAATCGTACCAACCACTTAGGTTATATATAATATATATGATCATCATCCTGCAATTTGTTGTGTATAATAATAAGTATATTAAAATTCATGTTTAGTTACTCTATTTCACATGATTTTGTGATTCAGTCAATCATTTATGTGAAAGTCTGTTGAATTATATTACCTTTGTCCTAATCATGAGATTAGTTTAACGTGAAATAGTTAATTTTGAACTCTAGTAATCGAATCCGATACATACAATACATACGCATTAATTTTCAGCCACGTAGGTTTGGTTATTATATAGAAGAACATGAAATAGTAGCCACCTTTTTCGTGTTAGTTTCTCGGAGTACTTACCTTCTAGCTTTGTCTTTAGTAGGATTGGTTTTGTTATTAAAAAGGGGTTGCGAAGTAGCTTGTTGCCTGTTTCCCTGTCATTTTATTGTAATTGGTGGTTTTGATTTTACCATGAAACTAACAAAAGTAGCTTATTATTCATAACTTAATTGATTAGCTAACATATTGAAAAACATTGAAGATTCAGAGAGCATTTGGATTAATTTTTGGACTTATTGAGCTTGAGTTCCGGTTTAAAGGATTTGGAATATGCTATTAGCTAATTATCTCAACACTCATGGCAGAAAACATGTAAAAAAAATGTTTTAACTCGTTCTGATTTGGATTTAACACGTTTTAGCTACACAGTAAGAACCAATGTTTAAGTCATGTCGTTTTGCAGGATACCAACTGTGCGAAAAAAGGATTCTTTAACCTTGTTGATTAGTTGCTGTATCAGTGTTGATTAACATTTTGTTGTGTTTACTCATTGATTTAAGTTTGTTGGTTGATGCAGTACCGTCCATCAAGCGCTTACAATGCCCCGTTTTGGACCACTAATTATGGTGCTCCGGTTTACAACAACGACTCCTCATTGACAGTTGGCACCAGAGGTAATCTAAATTTTATATATGTTAGTTCTTCGCTATAGAAGCCGTCACATGACTCATTTTGAACTTGAGTAGTATCACTTTTGGTGTATCATGAAACTTAGCATACTAATTGCATATAGTGCATGAAAATATCAGTAGTAATCATAGTTTATTTTGCATATGATAGGCCCAATCCTTCTAGAAGATTACCATTTTGTGGAGAAACTAGCTAACTTCGACCGCGAACGTATACCCGAACGCGTGGTTCATGCCAGGGGTGCTAGTGCAAAGGGCTTTTTCGAAGTCACACACGACATTTCTGCCCTCACATGTGCCGATTTTCTTCGCGCCCCTGGTGTCCAAACACCTGTTATCGTCCGTTTCTCTACTGTTATTCACGAGCGTGGAAGTCCAGAAACTCTCAGAGATCCTAGAGGTTTCGCAGTCAAATTCTATACCCGAGAGGTAACAATTAACACATATATAAAACATGTTGTCAAATGTACTTTAGCATGTTTAATCTTTACCGATCTTTTATAACGATAGGGAAACTTCGATTTGGTGGGAAACAATTTCCCCGTGTTCTTTATTCGCGACGGGATGAAGTTTCCGGACATGGTTCATTCACTAAAACCGAATCCTAAGTCACACATTCAAGAAGACTGGAGAATTCTCGACTTTTTCTCGCACCATCCCGAGAGTCTACACATGTTCACATTTCTTCAAGACGACGTTGGCGTGCCGCAAGATTACCGACACATGGACGGTTCTGGTGTCAACACCTACACTCTGATTAACAAAACCGGGAAAACACATTACGTGAAGTTTCACTGGAGACCGACATGCGGAGTAAAATGCTTGTTGGAGGACGAAGCCATCAAGGTTGGTGGAATGAATCACAGCCACGCAACAAAAGATCTTTACGATTCTATTGCGGATGGGAATTATCCGGAATGGAAGCTTTTCATTCAGACTATGGATCCGGATCATGAGGATAGGTTTGACTTTGACCCGCTTGATGTGACCAAGACCTGGCCCGAGGATATCTTGCCTTTGCAGCCTGTGGGTCGTATGGTTTTGAACAAGAACATTGATAACTTCTTTGCGGAGAATGAACAACTGGCGTTTTGCCCTGCGATCATTGTGCCTGGGATTTATTATTCGGATGATAAGCTGCTTCAAACGCGTATCTTCTCGTATGCTGACACGCAGAGGCATCGTCTTGGACCGAACTATTTGCAGCTTCCTGCTAACGCTCCTAAGTGTGCTCATCATAATAATCATCATGATGGATTCATGAATTTCATGCACAGGGATGAGGAGGTATACTCTCTATTTTTTCTGAAAAAAAAAATTTTCTTTT
Organism: Helianthus annuus; assembly: GCF_002127325.2. Classification (NCBI taxonomy): domain Eukaryota; kingdom Viridiplantae; phylum Streptophyta; class Magnoliopsida; order Asterales; family Asteraceae; genus Helianthus; species Helianthus annuus. The sequence goes on along the minus strand of NC_035444.2, from coordinate 39,518,304 downwards.
TTATTTACTAATCTTTTCTTGTTATTTCCCCAGGTGAATTACTTCCCTTCAAGATACGATCCCGTTCGTCATGCTGAGCAGTACCCTATTCCTCCTGTAATGCTGTCAGGAAAGCGCAATAAGGTCCGTTTAGTTATTGTTATATATATATTTTTTTCAAAGTTTGGCTACTAAACTTTTTATGATTTATGGATCACCTAAACAGTAGGAAACTGGTTACTAATGTAAACTCTTAATAAGCAACTAACTGACGGCTAGGACTTAATTTACTACAAATGTGTTGTCTAATGTAGTGTGTGATCGAGAAAGAGAACAACTTCAAGCAGCCAGGAGAGAGATTTAGATCCTGGGATCCAGATAGGTATATGTTTGCTTTAAAATGTTTCTAACCTTAATAATCATCTAACATGGTTTTCGTTTCTGTTTTTTCTTACAGACAAGAACGATTTATCCGCAGAATTGTCGGTGCTCTGTCTGATCCGCGTGTTACCCACGAGGTCTGCACAATTTGGGTTTCATACTGGTCTCAGGTTTGGACCTCCTTTCCTTGCCTTCACAGTTTGACCAACAATAACGGTTAATCGATTTGACAATATTGAATGCAAATTTTTTTGCAGGCTGACAAGTCTCTTGGGCAGAAGATAGCTTCCCGCTTGAATGTGAAGCCAAGTTACTAAAGAGTAAGATCCGAATAACATGTTAACAAATCCGTCAGGTTGTGGTATGCAAAGTAGTTTAGACTAGTCGTGTGAGTCGGTTATGCTATCGAATCTGGTGTTAAAAGTTGTTAAGTCTTTTCTTTGGTTGTAGTAATGTTGAATAGCTTATGTGATAATGTTCTTGACATGCCAACTTTTGATGTAGTTCTAAGGGCACACGGGGTGGTCCGTTATACCACCCCGATCACTTGTTAATCCATCACGGAACACCGCCGCCGCCTATACTTTAACGCGTTATATTTGTAACGCGTGGAATTGTTAACGCGTTGATAATCCATTTATTGCATAAAGCTGCTCTTGCATGTTGCATGTAAAAATGGAAGAATTCTACAACACGTGTACATGGAAGAAAATGGGAGCACCCCACTACAACACGTGTACATATAGTGATAGAATATGGCAGAATTCTATAAAATGGCAGAATTCTAAAAATAAAAATTATAAAAATTTGGGAGTGATAGAATTCCATCACTAGTGGTATCACCCCCCTACATTTCTATCACTAGTGATAGAATATTGGGTGATGGCATGGCATGATTTGATTGGATAGTGGGAGTGATAGAAACTATCACTAGTGAACCACCCCTCATCCCCTAAGACAGTATAACTTGGGGACGGTAATATTACAAGTAATGAAAAGCGTTAGCCAATTTTGTAAAAGGTCCCCAAGTAAAAGTTGAACTCTCACAAGTCACAACTATCTAAGTGTCAGAAACTCAAGATTAAAGACTGAAAGTAACCTTTATTGCACTCAATCAACATACAAATGATGTAGTCATCACAGATTGACTAATACAAATGAACAATCGATGCGAAGATGTATAAAACCCTAACACTCTTACGAATAACTTGCAAGAGAAAAGAAAGATTGAAGGGTAAAGATGAGAGAGCGTGACTGGAAGAAGGAGGGCAGCGATCCTTTTATGGGGAACCCAATAGACACCAAAAAGGAAAAGATCTTGACAGCAAATGATGCGCCTTTAAGAGAGCCAGCCAAAGACAGCCTGGACTGAAGAGTAGCAAACCCTAGAAGGGCCTTCTAGACACAAGCGAGACATAAGCCTGGACACCAAGCAGATCAACCCAGCAACAAGCAGCCCAAATAGAAACCATAGAGCCTTGCAATAAAACAAAAGGAAATTAAAACCATAACAAGAAAGTGAGTAATAAAACTGAGACATGTTAATGTTTTTACCCCCCCCCCCCCAGTTTTAATACTAAAAGGATTAGAGAGACCTAAAAACTTACACATTTTTTGATGATCAGCTGGTTGAAGACCTTTAGTGAACAGATCTGCATACTGAACCAAAGAAGAAACACCAATAGTTTTGACAATTCCAGACGCGATTTTTTCTCGAAGGAAAAACAAGTCGATTTCAAAATGTTTAGGTTTGTCATGAAAGACCGGATTTGCTGCTATGGACAAAGCAGCAGTGCTATCACATTTTAACTCCACGGGCAATTCGATTTTAACTTGCAATTCTTGTAACACATTCACCAGCCACAAAGCCTCGCACAAAGCAGCGCACATAGATCTGTATTCTGCTTCAGCAGAGGATCTAGATACGACACTTTGTTTTTTGCTTTTCCAGGAAATTACGGACTTTCCCAGAAATATACAAAACCCTGTAACAGGTCTTCTACTATCAATACACTTTGCCCAATCTAAGTCAGCGAAAGCGGACAACTCGAACCTATCACCCTTTTTAAACATTAACCCAGCACCAGGAACTCCTTTCAAATATCTCAACAACTTGAAAGCAATTTGAGAGTGAGCCGAAGTTGGCTTATGCATATATTGAGAAAGAAAGTGAACAGTGTATGCTATGTCAGGTCTGGTATGGGATAAATAAATTAGTTTCCCAACTAGCCTTTGATATTCATTAACATTAACAAAGTTAGCTTCTTCTTTTTTACACAAATTTGTAACAAAGTGGTTTGGTTCAATAGGACATGAAACAGGTTTACATCCACTCATACCGAATTCATTTAGCAAGTCCATACAAAACTTTCTCTAAGATGGACATATCCCTTCCTTAGTTTTAATAACTTCAATTCCCAGATTTCAACAAACCCAAATCTTTGATTTTAAACTCAGATTGTAATAACTTTTTCACATTATCAAGTTCTTGTTTGTTATTACTAGTTAAAATAATATCGTCCACATAAACTAACATAACAATGAATACATTATTATCATATTTGATAAACATAGAATAGTCACATTTTGACTGATAGAAACCAATTTTCAAGAGCACATCCACGAGTTTTTCATTCCACATTCGTGGAGCTTGCTTTAACCCGTATAAAGACTTATTTAATTTGCAAACTTTATTATGATGGCAGGCATTCAAACCATCAGGCATAGACATGTAGACTTCCTCTTTTAGATTTCCATAAAGAAAGACATTATTAACATCTAGTTGATAAAGAGGCCAATCATTTTGAACATATAGGCTGATTATACACCTAATAGTTACCATTTTCACAACCGATGAAAATTTCATCAAAATCTATGCCTTCTCTTTGATTGAACCCTTTAGCAACCAACCTAGCTTTATATCTCTCGACTTCTCCATTTGATTTATATTTAACCTTAAAGACCCACTTACAACCTATAGGCTTTCTGCCTTTAGGAAGTTCAACAACAGACCAAGTGTTACTTTCATGAAGAGCACTAAGCTCTTCATTCATAGCATTTACCCAATTACTATCCTTAACAACTTCTTGATATGAACTAGGTTCAAGAATTTTATTAACATTAGAGGCAAAACACACATTATCAGGAGACAAGTTAGCATAATTAACCACTCTCTCATAACCGAATTTAACCTTGCCTTCGACCACATAGTCACCAATTTTTTTTGGAATAGATACAGACCTAGTGGATTTCCTAGTGGTGGTATGAGTACCCTCAGGAAGGTTTGATTCTTCATTGCTGATACTGGACTCAACCCTCACAAGATTAGGTTCAGCTTCTTCCACTTATTGATTGCCAGCCATGTCATCACTAGAGGATGACTGCTGAGTATCAACATGAGGTGTTGATTCACTTGAACTATTGTGTTGCTGAGTCACAGCAGCTGAATCAGTTTCCACCTTCTCTTCATCATTGGGATTTATGTCACTTGAAGAATCATAAAGATTAAAAAAGTTTGAATTATTTAAAGATTCAGTGTTGTCTAGATCAGATTCTGAAAACAGCTTAGTTTTATAGGGAAAAACATTTTCATGAAAGCTGACATCCCTAGAGAAGGTAAATTTCTTTTGATCTAGACACCAAACTTTGTAACCTTTTTTTTTTAAATTTGAATACCCCATAAAGATACATTTTTCAGCTTTTTCATTAAGTTTATCAGGATTATATAAAACAGTAAAGAAGCATAAGCAACCAAAAATCTTCAAGTGACTGAGAGAAGGTTCAAATCCAAAAAGTAACTCATAAGGAGTTTTACCATTTAACACAGAAGAAGGTGTCCTTTTAATTAAGTATGAGGCAGTGAGAACACATTCAGACCAGAATTTTAAAGGCACACCTGACCGAAACAATAGAGCTTTAGCAACATTGAGTAAATGTTTGTGCTTCCTCTCAACAATACCATTTTGTTGAGGGGTGTAAGCACAAGATGTTTGGTGAATGATCCCATGTGACTTAACAAGGGTGGACATTTGAGAGTTAACAAATTCAGTTCCGTTATCACTCCTAAAAGCCTTAATATTTACTTCAATTTGAGTTTTCACAAGATTATAAAAACTTTGAATGTTTTCAAAAACTTCAACTTTAGATTTTATCAGATATACCCAAACGGCCCTGGAATAATCATCTACAATGGTGAGAAAATATTTGAATCCTTTTATGCTTGAGACCTTATATGGACCCCAAACATCTAAGTGAATTAAGTCGCCTGTTTTAGAAGTTTTGTGTTCACTTAAAGGGAAAGGGATTCTGTGTTGTTTTGCTTTATGACAAACTTCACAGGGATCAATATTATTTCAATCAGGTTTAAGATTTAAAACATTTAAGGCTTGATCAGCAGGATGACCAAGTCTTGAGTGCCAGAGCTTTATAGTTTCAGCTTTTTTAAAACAGGCAATCACAGAATTGAAAGAATTACCATAGAAATAAAGACCATCAGTTTGTCTACCAGTCACCAGGGTTTTCTTTAAGTACAAATCCTGGATATAACAAGTATCTTCATCAAACACAACCCTAAGTTGATTATCCTTTGCTAATTTATGCACAGAAATTAAGTTGACACAATATTCGGGGACCACAAAGACATCTCTTAAGATAACAGAGTTGGATAGTTTGTAGCACCCTATTATAGTGACCTTGGCATCAGTGCCATTAGGGTGTTTGACTGACATCAACTTTATTAAACATTTTTTCACTTGACATCATTATGTGTTAATTAGCACCAGAATCAATAATCCAACTCATATTACTTTGTGACCAAGTTTTACTATTAAAGCAATAAAATCTCTTGTAACAATCTAAAGATGAGATCACATTATGGCATTTACCTCCAACATTTGTCTTAGGCCCATCATCAGTCTTTTTGTCATTAAGCAAGTCTAGAAGCTTAGTGAACTGATCTGAGGTAAGAGAATTCAAAGAATTGCTAACAGATATGTCACTAATAGAGTTATTCACAGAATTATTAGATTTAGACCACTGATTATTGGTTTGACTAGATTTAGACCTGTAATTTGGAGGGTATCCATGAAGCTCAAAACATTTGTCAATAACATGACCAACCTTGTTGCAATGAGTGCACTTCAAGTTAGGATTAGGACCTTTATTAAACCTTTTTTTTTTTTGTTATCACTAAACTGATTTGTTTTAGCAGCAAAATCAACGTTAGGTATTTTAGAACTACTGTTTGAACCCCTATGTGACTCTTCCCTAGATATAATTGAAAAAGCAGTTTTAATAGACGGAAGAGGGTCCCTGGTTAATAGATTAGTTCTAACAGGTTGGTAAACATCATCTAATCCCATCAAGAATTGCATAAGTTTTATTAACTGACTAAACTCATTGAACTTGGTAGAAGCATTACATGTGCAAGATGGTAATTGTAGCATAACATCCAATTGTTTCCATATAGTATTTATCCTATGATAATATTCAGACACACTAGAACCATTTTGACTAACAGAATTAATTTTCTGATATAACCTAAACACTACAAAGCCATCAACCTTATCATATGTCTCCTTTAGATCATTCCAAACTTCAGAAGCAAGTTTGGAATAAACTTGACCAACGTACAACTCATCATAAACAGAATTCAGAATCCAGGTTAAAACAATAGAGTTGCATCTTTCCCATTGACTAGCTAAGACATCATTAGACTCAGATTTAACACATGTTCCATCAACAAATCCTAATTTGTTCTTAGCCATTAAAGCAAGTTTTATAGCATTCGACCATACCACATAATTCTCAGTGCCCTTTAACTTGATATTAACAATAGACAGATTACTAGAATCACTAGCATGAAAATATAAAGGATCACTAGCATCTAGTTTACTTATTAAGGTAACATAAGACTCCGTTTTGTCAGTCATGATCACACAGAAACAGCCAAAAGACGAAACGGAACAGGAAGAACCAGAGCAATCAGACAATAAACAAGCAAGAAAGAACACTTAACAGATCAGTAATGAACAGAACCAAATATGCAAAAATATAAAAGAAATACGGCGAAGCTACACCAGTGTTCCAGATCGTTGGTTCATCACTCAAGGTGCCAACGCAGGTCTTAGTGTAGGAGCCACCTAAAACATAGGCACAAAAGGAGCAATCTCACCGAGAGGGGTTCCCAAGTTAGGGTTCGCCGAATAAAAAATCACAGCCTATAACCTTCACTTAGGGTTATATGACTGTGAGCAAAGAAAGACCCAGAACCAGCACCCCTGATGAATCAAGCGCCAAGGAGCCTTGATCGAAAGTATCAGCCCCTGATATCAGAACAGCCAACCTTCGATTGCAAGAAAACGGACACACCAAACCCTAGATCTGATCCAGATCTTGCAGATGAACAGTGCCAGTTAACCACACACCAGAAATACGCAGCGGAAGATAATCAGAGCACCAGATCAGCCTTGGAGCTCTGATACCTTGTCAGAAACTCAAGATTAAAGACTGAAGTAACCTTTATTGCACTTAAAATCAACATACAAATGATATAGTCATCACAGATTGACTAATACAAATGAACAATCGATGTGATGATGTATAAAACCCTAACACTCTTACGAATAACTTGCAAGAGAAAAGAAAGATTGAAGGGTAAAGATGAGAGAGTGTGACTGGAAGAAGGAGGGCAGCGATCCTTTTATGGGGAACCCAATAGACACCAAAAAGGAAAAGATCTTGACAGCAAATGATGCGCCTTTAAGAGAGCCAGCCAAAGACAGCCTGGACTGAAGAGTAGCAAACCCTAGAAGGGCCTTCTAGACACAAGAGAGACATAAGCCTGGACACCAAGCAGATCAACCCAACAACAAGCAGCCCAAATAGAAACCATAGAGCCTTGCAATAAAACAAAAGGAAATTAAAACCATAAAAAGAAAGCGAGTATTAAAACTGAGACATGTTAATGTCTTTAACACTAAGTTGGGCTTTAAAAAATTACCCCGGCCCAACTCTTACCCATGCTATACCAAGTTTTTTATACGATTCTGGGCACAACCGGATGAAGAACAAAAACAGAGGAACAGAGACGAAGAAGAATTCAACCCCGATCGCACAACTCCGCGATCACGAATGTTTGCAAGAATGAAGCGAGAGATTCTAATGAAATTAGAACGCGAAATCGAGTTACTGGAACGAGAGACGGAAGAAAGACGAGAAGAAAAACGGAAATAGAAACGGGAGATTTTAATTCTCACGATGATGTAAACAACGAAGATCACGGTAATGAAGGTATGAAAGAAAAGGAGATGTTTGATGATCATAAGAACAGAGAGAAGGAACGAGAACGGGAATGGTCGAAAGAGAAAGAGAACCGAGATATCGAGAGAGGGACAAAGGATGAAGATACGAAAGGAATGGAAATAGAGGATCATCAAAAGGATGAAGAAAATGACGAAGAAGATAAAAAGGATGAAGGAAATGTGTTTGTGAAAGACAAGGAAACAAAGGATGATCCCGGGAAGAGACGGCTGATAAAGATGAACAACGGATAAGGAAACGGGCGAGAAATAAACAACGATCCCAACTATGTAAGTCCGCGATTACGCACGATTGCAATCCTGAAACAAGAGATTGCAATAATGGAATTGCAATACGAAATTGCATTACTGAAATACGGATCGGGACGTCTCGAAGATAACGGAGATAAAGGGGAAGTCATAACACTGAAAGAAGAGAATTCAATGATACCAGAAATTGAATTCAAGAAACAGGCAATGAAGAAGACAAACCCAGAAGCGGAGATGAGATGGCCTGTAAAAAATGTTTTAAATAAAAACGATAAGATACAACAAGACAAGGACGGTTATTACGATAGAAAAGACGACAAGGATACAGAATTGAGCGAGAAATCGGTAGTTAACCCAAGACATCACAAGAGAAAGAATACAGAATATAGTGATGTTTTAAAAGATGATTGTGAATAACATGAAAGCAAACAGACACAAAGAATCATGATAAAGGATGTGAACGACGAATGGCATGATGCTCTGTTTTTTAAAGAAGTTTATACAAAATTACTTTTGCAAATAAATCCAAAAAGATGATACAGAGAAGAAAGAAAGATTTAGTGATGAACTTTAGCGACAGATTTAGTGACCAACTTTAGCGACAAAGAAGAGAAGGCTTTAATGACAGAAGAAGAATTTTTGGCGATAGAAGAACTATTAGTTTCAGAAAGAAGATTTAGCAATCCGGATCACGCAAATTTCTGGAAAACGCACTGGAGAAAACAACAAAGACAAAGACGTTATTGCTATCGACAACCGGGACGCACGATTCATCACGGATGCATTAAAGAAAAGAATGAAGACCTATGCATGATTACTCAAGAACATGAAGACAACTACACTTCATATTTGTTAGGAAACTGGAATGCGGTTAAACGTTTTATAAAGCGAAGGAGGTTTCACTATTCCCAGGATTAACCTAGTTTAGTTTTTGGGGCAGGTGTTAAATATATATAAACTAAACTATATATTTGTTTATTATTAAAATTGTTATTTAGATATCCTAGGTTAGGATAACGTTTAGTTGTTTGTTTAAGGTTGCAACGAAACGGTTATGGTAACCGTCATACCGGTTCAACAACCAACACGACTGCCGTTTCCTTGTGTATATATATTCAAACCCACTGTAACTTTATTTTTCACCAAGAAGATATTCAATAAAATATCATTCCAATTCGTTTTGTATACTCTCTTTACAAACACATACATAGAAATCTATTACACAGTCGCACATTCAAACATGTATACGATGATGATGCTTATGATGATGGAAGTAACACCGACTTCCGCCAACAGGATCTCGATTGTTCTTAACAACGAGTTATTAGAGCTTTGATTCGTGTATATGCCTTAGTCGTTATTAGCTTGTAACATCCACATTCTTAATGGGTCATTTATCAAAGCTCACCCCAAATTTTCTTTTAGACCCCCATCACGTGCTATCTATGGTCATGACATTCCAAGTTACATGTGTTGTCAACATGGTTTCAATCCCATCCATGGAACTTGCATTTGATCTACTACCCAAGATGCTATTATAACCACCTTTAACCATAACAATGTCCCTAGCGGTTTTAGTTTGTCCCAATATCCCCTAACCATGAACAAGTTAATAACCACCAACGGAGCACACGTGTTTTCGGCCCACTTGTTTCCTCCCCTTAACACGGATTGCCACCTTGGCACTTAAGTTGCATATTGGATAGCTAACATGCATCAGCTACTACATTAGGCCATTAGCTGTGTCATGATATTCAACTTAACACTTGATCCAGAGATGATACCTTAAAGTTTTGATGATCAAGACAATACATTATTCCCATGAGCACATAATAACCGAAAGTCAAATGATTCTTATCTAGACACCCTCCCTAGTATGCATTAAAGTATGTTTTGAGATGAGAGGTAGGGAATACGTAAACAGTTCATGATCTAATGTACCTTGAATTTAATGAAGAATGTGATTGAGAGCGATCAAGTGTGGCTCTCATCGACCATTAGGGGCGGATCTACACTTCTTCGGGGGGGTTCCCGGGAACCCGTTTGGTTTGTAATTTATAGTGTTAAGCTATATACAAAATTCAGAAGGAACCCCTTAATATTTTGTAGGGGAACCTTATAAACAAATCTGTAGACTGGTGTAGTGGTAATTGTGCGCGTTTCTTAATAGCAGGTCTCAAGTTTGAAACCATTTAAACCCGTTTTCCCCTTTTTGCGTTTTTTTCTTTTTTTTTTAATTTAAAAGCAAATTACATCTAGGGTTAACTTTAGTTATGTCTTCAGTCTTTGCTCCTTTCTTTACCAAAACATAAACTCAAAACACGCTCCAGCACCACAGAGCCACCGTCTTCAATCTTCAGCCTTGTGCCCTTGTCTCCACTCTCCTTCCAGCCCCGCCACAGCCCTCGCCGGACAACAGAGCTACCGTCTTCTCCGCCTCTCTCAGTTTTTTGACCGATTTTGATACTTGGTAAGTGGTAACTAAACCCTGTATTTTGTAAATTTTACATTATAGTGGAATTGTAAATTGTTAATAGCCACTCTTATAGAATAATGATATGATTATGTGATTGTGAATTTGTGATTGTAAGAAATATTCTTTTATGCATACGATTTTCTTAATTTCATTGTGTTATTGTTAGTTTTTTTTTGGGTAAATGAGCTTTCTAATGCTATAATATTTGTAATCTTTTGAAATTTGAAACTTGTGTTTGATATTTAGGTAAATTTGTAATCTTTTGAAACTTGTGTTTGATATTTAGGTAGTATGTAAAGGGGAATTCCAAGTTTTTTCCAAAGACAACCATCAAATGTTGAATCATCATCTTCAAACGGTAAACCATTGAAAATAGATATGGACAATCTTCCATGGGATCCTTCCGAGAGGAAACCAATTTCATCTTATCACCCTAGTCAAAAAGATGAAATTAGACGGACATATTTGCTTAGAGGTCCATGTCAACCGCAAGGGAAAAAAGATGATTTTCCACAAACCCAAGTCGGTAATGGTGATAAGTTAAGGCGTTTTAATCCGAAATGGTACACAGAAAAGCATGGAAATTGGTTGGAATATAGTGTCAACAGTTAAGACGGAATTACGTAATAGGATGGGTGATGGATACATGAATGATTCTTGCATTTGCTACGTTGAAAGAGAGTTTTTACAACAAGTTTCCATCGAGAATGTAATGCAATGTTTTCAAAAGATGAAACCTCGTAGGGAACAACTTTAGGTATGCCTTTTATTTTATTCGTAAAGACTATCTTATTTATGTTTCGTGTTTTTAAATTTATCATGACGATGTTTTTTTCATTCTTGTATCATATTTTTATTATGTTATGAACTTTACCCGACCCGAATCGTCGAACCGTTCCGTATTTTTTTTATGTTCGGACACATAGAAAAGTGAACCCCTTGGAAAAAATTCTTGGATCCGCTGCTATCGACCTTGCACATAGATACATATCTTTTGTACTATATAGCATATACATGGTCAAGTGAAAGTTAAGTACCATAAGGCACTAATCAAACTTCGATAAAGTGAGCTTTCCTCAACGGACGGCCTAGTAATCTAGTATGTCCAATTTTGGACTTGGTTTCAAGATAAGTACATGACTTGCAGTTGGACTTATACTTGCTTTATTACCCCGAAGTATACTTTGTTTAGCTTTGTTACCATGATGGCAGAATGTAATGGACAGTCCTAGATCTATCACATAAAACTTGGAGCTTAAGGACATTATACTTGCTTTATTACCCCGAAGTAAAACCTCACGAGGTTTTATAAGCAGCTTATGTGACACATCTTTGTTTATTTATCGCCACGGTGATAAAATTGCATATCTGTTATTATATGTCGATGACATTATCTTGACAGCTTCATCGGATGACCTGCTTTGGATCGTCATCAACATGCTTTCACGGGAATTTGCTATGACTGATATGGGTGCATTACATCATTTTTTGGGTATTACAGTTCAACGGGATTCTTCCGGTTTATTTATGTCTCAAACCCAATACGCACGGGATATCCTACACCGTGCAAACATGACAAATTGCAAACCATGCGCGACACCGGTTGATACCTCTTCGAAACTTAGTGCAACAGAAGGCGAACCATTACCAGACGGAACTCTTTATCGAAGTCTAGCAGGGGCACTTCAATATTTAACCTTTACTCGGCCAGACATTACATATGCAGTTCAACAAGTTTGTTTGTTCATGCACGACCCGCGTGAACCACATTTTGCCTTCCTGAAACGCATTCTAAGGTATATTCACGGCACACTAGATTTTGGTTTACTACTGACCCAAGGCCCCAACAGCTCTCTCGTGGCATATTCAGATGTTGACTGGGGCGGTTGTCCGGACTCCCGACGCTCCACTTCAGGTTTTTGTGTCTACATGGGACATAACCTTTTATCTTGGTCCTCTAAGCGTCAACCCACGGTCTCTCGTTCGAGCGCAGAAGCCGAGTACCGGGGGGTTGCAAATGCAGTTGCTGAAACAACATGGCTGCGAAACCTTCTGCTTGAATTACATACACCAATTCACCAGGCCACCATTGTATATTGTGATAACATATCCGCAGTCTACTTGTCGGAAAATCATGTTCAACACCATAGGACAAAGCATGTGGAGCTTGACATTCACTTTGTTCGCGAGAAAGTCCGTCTTGGTCATGTTCGTGTTTTACATGTTCGTTCTCCCTATCAGTAGTATGCCGACATATTCACGAAAGGATTGTCTCGACAATTGTAACAGGCCTGCAAAATATTAATGAATATATAAACGACCATATGTTCTCTCTCGTATAATATAAATTTTTTCATGAAACTAAACGACCGTATATTTTTCCATAAACGTCCATATATTTTAATGAATATTTAAAGGATCAAACATAAACATAACTGAACATAATGAAATATTATGTATGTATGCATAATGCATGATTTTCATAATGAAATAGTATGTATTAATGCATGCATGCATTAGCTAGCCGGTGAATATTTTAGTTATGTTTGCCAAAGCCCAAAGTTGCGCTTGGGCCGGCCAACCTATTTCGAAGCCCAAGGATCAAATTTTTAAGGACTCGAAAAGTCTTTATAACTTTTATATATTTATTAAATTATATATTATATATTTAGTATATTCATCCATTTATTATGTAAAAAAGTGTTTGTGGTGTAGTGGAAAAAACCATCTCAAGATAATGTAAAGGTCTCAAATTCAGGTCTTGGCTCCACCACTAAGGTTTATTTTTTTAATTCATTTCCCCTTAACCACAATATTGGGCCTAATTCTTTTTGTCGCCCGAGACCTAAGTTTTTTCGTGAGTTTTCGGGGACGGCTTTGGGTGCGGCTTAAAGCACGTACCTTCGGCATGGTACCAATGAGTATGGTTCATCTTGGTTTCAAAATTTTGACCTATTTATCTAACGTGGCTATGTATAAATTTCTACTTTTTTTAAACGACAAACAAAACCACATTTTTATTTAAAAAAACAAATTAAAATAAGTTTTACATCAAAACTTTTACAGCTGTCCCATGTTACCCTTGGATTTTGCTCAGGTAGTCCAAGGTTAACATGGGACAGCTGGAAAAGTTTTGATGTAAAACTTATTTTAATTTGTTTTTTTAAATAAAAATGTGGTTTTGTTTGTCGTTTAAAAAAAGTAGAAATTTATACATAGCCACGTTAGATAAATAGGTCAAAATTTTGAAACCAAGATGAACCATACTCATTGGTACCATGCCGAAGGTACGTGCTTTAAGCCGCACCCAAAGCCGTCCCCGAAAACTCACGAAAAAACTTAGGTCTCGGGCGACAAAAAGAATTAGGCCCAATATTGTGGTTAAGGGGAAATGAATTAAAAAAATAAACCTTAGTGGTGGAACCAAGACCTGAATTTGAGACCTTTACATTATCTTGAGATGGTTTTTTCCACTACACCACAAACACTTTTTTACATAATAAATGGATGAATATACTAAATATATAATATATAATTTAATAAATATATAAAAGCTTATAAAGACTTTTCGAGTCCTTAAAAATTTGATCCTTGGGCTTCGAAATAGGTTGGCCGGCCCAAGCGCAACTTTGGGCTTTGGCAAACATAACTAAAATATTCACCGGCTAGCTAATGCATGCATGCATTAATACATACTATTTCATTATGAAAATCATGCATTATGCATACATACATAATATTTCATTATGTTCAGTTATGTTTATGTTTGATCCTTTAAATATTCATTAAAATATATATGGACGTTTATGGAAAAATATACGGTCGTTTAGTTTCATGAAAAAAATTATATAATACGAGAGAGAACATATGGTCGTTTATATATTCATTAATATTTTGCAGGCCTGTTACAATTTAGTCTAGCTTTCTCTTTAGGCCCAGCAAATTGAGGTTTACTATTACTTTAGTTGGTTTTTGTTCATCTATGTTCACTTATGTTCGCTTGTATATGTTCGTTTACATTTGTGAACCGTTCATTTATACCATTAACGAACAAACATAAACAAACCAAACACAAGCATGCTCATTTTCTTGTCAAACGAACATAAATTAACAAGAAAACCTTATTCGTTTAATTGTTTGTGTTCAACCGTTTGTTCGATTAATTTTAAACGAACAAACACAAACATGCTTCGTTCATGTTCGTTCGGCTTTTTTACATGCCTAGTCCCATTCGGTTCTTCTTAAATGCTTTTATGTATTAATATCTCTAGAAAAACAAGCTAGCTTGATTTATAAACGAACTGAGTTCTAGCTCGATCTCATTAATGATTTATAAACGAACTGAGTTCTAGCTCAATCTCGTTAAGAGATTTCAACCCTCATGTACTTTCGAGGTTAAGCCCGAGTTGAGCCTGGCTCACTCGAATTATGCCTGTGAACACAAAGCCAATTCACCTAAAATCACAACCTTTATAATCAAATAAGAATAAGAAGACTTATCAAGTATAACTTCATAAGGTTTTTAATTTATTTATTTATAGCTTAGGTTTTTATTTTTGCAACCTAAGATTCTTATGTCATACAAAAATTAATCATAGACTCTTAGAATATTGTTTATTAGTTCCACGAGCATGATAAGCTATTTGTTGTTTTCAAGCTAGAAACATGATGACGTTGTAATTATATAGTTGAATAAGTTTATAGTTGAAATTGAAAAAGACTATAAACGTTTATCTTTGAATATTCTTTTTCTTTGAAAGATTCTAAAATCGATTAAAAATCTTTAGTTGTTTAATGACTGCCTTGAAAGGGCATTTGGCTCTACACGTTTATTTTATTCTTTATGAAACAAGTTTGGCTCTACAAGTACTCGTAATTTCCCTATTGAAATAGTTCTTGAGAAGTTGAGACTTGAGATCGTACGGGACAAAACTCAACAACCTTGTTTAATGGCTCGAGCTCATTTGAGCTCGTATAGTTGTATAGTTTGAATAAATGTTGTTTTAGTTGTTTTGGTGTATTATTTAATTAAGAGTAAATTACAAGTTTTGTCTTTTTTATTTGTACCAAATTGCAGAAGATGTCCTTTGCCTTTAAATTTGACGAGTTTTCTCCTTGACGTTTCAAAATCCTGCACGTTATGTCATTTAGACCCAACTCAGTCATTTTTTTTTGTTAAATATAGTCATGCGCCTTGCACATAAGGGTATTCTTGTCATTTTACTCTACAGGGACTATTGAGTAAATAACTCATATCAAGGGACTAAATGTTAACCCCCCCCCCCCCTTCTCTCTATGAAACTTTCTTCTACAACCAGCCACTGCCACAACTACCCACCCCCACCTGCCACCAATCTCCACCACCGTAAACACCATCACAACCGCCATAAGCAACCACCAATCTCCACCACCATAAGCAACCACCAATCTCCACCACCGTCAACCAAATCTGAACGACGAGACTCCTGAACACCCCTCGTCGTTTCCCCCCTTCCTAAACGCGGTGGTTGCTGCCCAACTACTATTGTTTGTTTTAATAAGTGCAGATGTGATGAGTAACAATTGGTCCGTGTTTCAGATAAATCGTGACTGATAAACCTTTACCAACCTCTGATCTCATTCAGATCCTGATTTTAATTTCAGCCCCCTTTTCCTCAAAAATATACTTGCAGTATTTTGTAAAACTGAAATTTGTTCGTTTTCTGTTAATCAAGAGCTCTATGATCGAATGCCGTTTAGGCAATATATGCTATTCCGATTATTAAACTAAAGGAAAATATATTTGAATAAGAGTTCTTTCAATAATATTAACTGTATAATCCTTGTCACTTTGTATTATTACTATTCTATTACTTAAATTATTGTTTTATTTTCTGCAATGATGAAATATGAATAATTCACCACACCCCGATATTTACAGCATATCCTGGTGGGCTCGGGTGGGGAGTATCGTGATGTAAGATTAGTATCATTATAAACACAAACACAGATAGTGCAGCAGAAGTCTTGGAGTTAAAATATTATTACAAACTCAAGTGCCCAAATGTTCAAAATAATGTATACAAACGGATTGTAATAAAAGATCCACATACGGATAGTAAAATGTACAAAAAGGAGATCAACAGACTACTAGGCTTTATGCAAAGGAGTTGCAAATTCCTCTTCTAGCATTACCGAGCAACGTCCGGCATATTTACGTATCCTTGCACCTGTAACTTAGTCTTTTGAAAATACGTCAGTTTACACTTGTAAATACAATCAACCGACTCATTTTGAAAATATTTCAAAATCATTTAAGTGCATAAGGCACATGATTTTTATAAATAACTTGGGACAATTCAAAATGATCTTACATACAGTTTTACATGCCTGTCAATACATATGGGGCCCAGTACTAAACACCGAGACATGATTAACCGACAAGCCACTTAAACCTACAAGGGTATCCCTGATTAACGGGTAAGAAAAATATTTTATAATAGCATTAACATCTGTCAAGTGTATGCCTACACCTCGTGCTCGGTCGTGGCCATTAATAACTTAAATGAGTTAAGGATATCCAGGACACGGTCGCGTTAACCCCCAATGTTTAAGTTATCAGACAAAATAGATTAAGCGGGTCATGGAGATTTTGTAGTCCCAATCTGACATATGATACCATACCCTACCAAGCGGTAATTGTCACACCCCAACCGATGGCGGAATCGTCGGGGCGCGGCACTGAGCGAAACAGATTGTCCAGAAGTTTCCATAACAACTATATTTACCAAATATTTAAAGCAACACGTCCCATACCATGTCATAAATGATAATACAATTATTACAGAAAGGATCTAGTCAAATTGTTCTGTTCCGACAACTCATATTTCTTTATTACAGACGATTGTTTATTGTTGACCTAGGTCTTTCCTAGCCTCGATTTCACAGCAAAGTAAGCAAATAAGCATCCTAAGCACCTGTCACATACGTTAAAGTAAAAGTCAATACACATAGTGTAAGGGTGAGCATACAAGTTTAATAGATATAGTAGAGTTTGAAAACAATTACGCATAACCAGCACGTACACAGTGTAAAATGAGGCATGTTAGTTATCGACATGAACCTATCGATACCAATGACTGCGGATTGACTGCCCAAGGCAGTTCGCGATACATACTCACCATTGTGAGCCATGTAACTAATTGTCCTTAACAACCCCTGAGTGCACAGGTGCTGAGTCCAAACTATAGTACTATCGTTGCTAAGGCAGGTAGACAGCATTCCATGTGTAAACATAACAAAAAAGCATTCATTAAGCCACGTATAACATGCAATAACGGTTAGCATTTAAAGTATTGAGTAGCGTGTTCGATGTGATTTAGAATAAGTAACGTATGTAACACCCAAAAGTGTGATAGCAAAAAGGGATCGAGTATACTCACAATGATTGGTGGATTGAAGGGAGCGCTAGAGAGTAGGGTTAGCGTGATCAGAACGATAGCATAACGATAAGTGACGCGTAAATCGATA
The DNA here is from genome assembly GCF_002127325.2 of Helianthus annuus. Taxonomy (NCBI): domain Eukaryota; kingdom Viridiplantae; phylum Streptophyta; class Magnoliopsida; order Asterales; family Asteraceae; genus Helianthus; species Helianthus annuus. The sequence goes on along the minus strand of NC_035444.2, from coordinate 39,500,391 downwards.
AAGAGTGCAAGTGGGTCAGACAGCAGTTCGATCGGATGGAAGTCTGATCGGACAGCTGATCGTGCGAGTGACAGTCCGCTCGGATGGTCATTCGATCAGGTGGCCTTTCGAGTGGATTGTTTCTTCCTTTAGAAAGGATGTGTTTGTGTATGATGGTTTGACTTTTGAAGTTTTTGTTGTAGCATTTTGAAAACATAAAAGCATCTCTGCCTTTCAGGTTGGTCGATCGGACGGTCGTTCGATCGGACAACAACCTGATTGGTTGGACACTTTAGTGAGAACAAGTTCACAGCATTTTGTTAATTGATCGGGTTGTAGTCCGATCGGGTGGCAACCTACTGGTATTGAACATGTTGAAAATTGTTTAAGTATTGAAGTTTAAACGTCCCATGATCGAGCGGTAATCCGATCGGGCGGTAGTCCGATCGGACAACAATTCGTTCAACGTTCAGACTTCAAAGTGTAACATTTGTGCTTGTAATCATTGTGAACAGTTCAATTATCAATAAAACAATGTTATTTTATCCAAATGTTTGTTTGGTTGTGTTTTACATTTTTCATGTTTTGACTTTTGTTCGATTTTAAACTCTACATCGCTTTCGAGAGAGTTATACGCTAACTGGTGCTTAAACGTGCTCAGTTTAATGCGACAAATACTCCGGAACATCAACATATACTCAACATACCTTAAATAACCTTTACATAACTTAGAAATAAGTTTTGAAGGCTTTGGTATGGCAAAAACAAGTTAATTCGCTAACAGGGACTAAACTTGACAAACTGCGAAAGTATGCCAATTTGAACTGTAACGAACATTCCGGAACATGTCCATAAGTTAAACATACCATAAATATCCTTTACATAGCTAAAACAAACTTTTGGGTCATTCAGGGACTAAAAGTGTCAAAAGTGCACAAGTTTGCACTTTCGCGCATAACTTACGTTCTGAATACATCCGAACATCCAAAAATTTATGTAAGCATTATAATATTATGCCTTAGTGTTTGGCATGAGAAAAATCCATTCGTCGCGTCATTTGGATCGTTTTTCGCGCTTACGCGCATTCCGTCGTAATTAACCGAACATCGCGATCGTACGGCCAAACGAACCAACATCCGGAACATTTTTGAGCATGTTTCATGTCCACAATGTTTAGGCATCATTTTAGGGCCTTAAAGTTGGCTTTACGGGCCTTAGAAGTGCCGGAAATGGCTTAAATACGCAACAGGGACCAAAACTGCCATTTTTGAAAGTATATGCAGATCAGACAGGCCCAGGTGGCCCGCCTGAGTTTGTGCATATCCTGATGCGGGCCGCATGGCACTTCCAGTAACCAAATTTTTGTCTTTCTTGCAAATTTGGCCTTTCAAACACACCAAAGGGCAATGCCCTTTCACCATTTCAGAAGCCAAGGGTCATTTTGAGCCACCACAACTTTGTGACAAGTGTACGCTCAAGATCGTGGCACGATATTCAAGAAACGATCCTAACGGCTCTACTTTTCCTATAAATACCCCCCCCCCCCCTTTGATGTAAAACCCACACAAATCTGATCAAAATGCTCTAAGTTGATGCCATTGCTTCATACCTGAGCTCTTTGATCTAGATTAGCATTCGGGGACCCTCCGTAAGTATTCTTTCGTTCTTTTATTCGCTTTTTGAGTCTGAAAGTCAACGTTTTGTTGACTTTCTGCATTGACCAGCCTATGGTCAACACGAAGTTCATTAGAACTTCATAACGTGAGCGTGATCACGATGGTTATAGTCTGTATTGACTATACCTACTGATTACCACGTTATCTAGGCTCAGTGACGAGTCGTAGTTTCGGCCAAAATGTGCATTCTTGCATATTTTGTAACCAAACTACTCGTGAGCATCAAAGCTGTAACACCTCGAAATTTTGTGTCCAATGATGTGTTAACACGTGTCATTTGTTTACACGTGGCATCTAAAATAAATAAAGGACTAATTTTGACAAACCTTGAAAGTATATAAATTCGAGGGTTATAAATGTCAACAAGGGTGAATATACTGTATAGTATCCCTAAATAATGCTTAAACCTTCGAACAAATAAATTATAGATCGTACAAAACTAAAACGCGGAAGAAAGTGAGAGATTACAAACTACAGGGGTTAACTGTGTCAACATGTTTAATAATACCTCTGAGTGACCCTTTAACGTTCCCAAGACTTTGTAACGGTATTATACCCTCACTAAAATAATATATATGAATTTCGCGAGGTTTCGATATGAAACGAGAAAGTTACGATCGAATTCGTAAAAGAAGGGTTAAAAGCGTAAACAGTGAAAGTTAAGGCTTTCCAATATAATTAATAAATAAACCGGGGACTTAATAATGCGGGTAATTAACACGAGGCCCCTATCGGTAAATAACCGAGGGCCAAACCGCAAAGTTACCCCTTCAAATCCGAAAGGTCAGGCGAATCATTACGAAAGATTTCGTTATTAATGGCCCGATTCTGTAATCATTATAAAAGATTTGAAAAATTCAGAAAATATAACCTTAGGCGACCCGCGTGAAGTTTCAACATAAGTTGAGGCGGGCCGCGAGCCTCCTCTAATTCGCGTCTGTTATTTGAACTTTAGGCGACCCGCGTTAAAAAGCATGGAAAGTCCCATGCGGGCCGCGTAAAGTGCCCAGATGCAGAAATATGGTAACTACTTGGCTTTTGGACCATGTGAACGATCAAACCTTAATCAAAGAGGCATGGGCACCCTACAATTGACCCATATCACTCAGGGGACATCTACCCATCATCATGATCAGTAGTAGCATGTTGTGTAATGATTTAGGGCCTTGTTCTTGGCTATAAATAGCACCATTGTGCTCATAACATTCACAACATCAAAACTCACTTCTCTGATCATTCCAAGAGCTCTAAAGCTTTCCCCTGTGTTCTTAAGTCTTCTCTTAAGCTTCTGTAAGTAATTCAACCTTTGTGGTTTCACATTTCCATAGTTATAGCCTATAAACGCAACCGTCGTAACTAACGGTTGTCATTGCAATATCTTGCAAATGATTCAGTCTTATGACGAATCAAAAATGGTTATGAGTTGGTATTTATGTGGGTATTAAACCTCTAAAAGGGTTCCCCCTGATCACCACTCTAACTATGTCAATTATCGAGTCAAACGTGCGGTTAAAAAGTCAACAGAAAGCTATTTTAGCGATTTAAGCATAATCTGTAATGTATATGTTATGGAACCTGTTTTGACAATCATAAAACATGATAATAAGTATATAAACCTGTTTGCGCTCGTTTGAATCGATCATTTACTATATAGAACCGGTTCGGAGCCGAATGTCGCAAAAGTTTGACTTTTGCTTTGACTTCAGTTCTGACCCGTTTTAGTGAGGTATAAATATACCCTAGGACTCTCTTAGGACCAGGTCACATGTTGGTATAAGCCTCTGTGGTCGGTTCATGAGTTACCCGAGTCTTTAGCGCATTTCCGTCATTCGCCTAAAAGTTGACCGTAACAATCTTTTTAAAATTAAAACGAGTATTTCGGACACGTGAACGGACCAAAACCTTGCTTATTAAATTATAAGCATGTCCTTAAAGTTTCACGTCAATCCGAGGTCTAGAATGAGAGTTATGCTAAAAGGCGCACTTTTAAGAAAGTTTTGTAATTTACGGCGCAATTAGCATAACGCCCATCTAACCCAAGTTTTCATCACCAAAACTTTTACCCACTGTGGTAAAATAATATTTTGGGAATTTTAAAGATTTTTAATAATTTTTACCTTGCTCATAACCTGCGGTTATGGCTACGGTTCGGTTAGTACCGAATATGCCCTTTTTGGCCAAAACGGGAGTTCTACAAGGTCTTTTGACCCGATTCCAGTTACCACTGGTTTTAAATAATAAATAAAATATTTTAAGCCTTATAAGCTGTTCGGGAAACTCAGATTTCCTGTAGAACTCGAAAAGCCCTTTTAAAGTCTTTAAAATGACCGAAAAGCCCCTACGGGGCATAATACTAACTTGAACTCGTTACGGGCGTCACGGAAGGTATCCTACTGATACCAAAATACTTTTAAGGCATATTGACTTAGGAAATAAGCATACGACTCTTATGATTAACCGTTTCGCCTATTTGCGCACACGGTACGGCTCATGGAACTAGTTTTCGTGCAATAGCCGATATGGGTCAAATTATATTATTTGAACCCCAAAATCCAGAGTATGAACTACAAACCCATATAAAACAAGTCACTGAACTTGTTGGGTCCAAATCATACTCCATTCTCGGTTTTCGCCTTTTCGTGCGAATTAACCATATCTATATATCGGAATCAACCGGTTTAAGCTACGGCTAATACAAGGACCGTTAGGATTCTAAGAGGTTAATTAAAACCTTCGTTCCAGATTAGGAGCCCCAGTAAAAGCTATCGGTGACTTGATCTTAATTAAGGATTTATACTTGCAAAGGTAAATACTTTTGACTTATTTCCCCTATATGGGCTTGGGTTACGGTATATTAATACCGCTTGATTGAGCATTATATTCATCCATCGCTTAGGTGGATAACTAAATAATATGATTGGCTCATTTAAACAGTTTTGTTGCTTATAAGCCTTTGGGGGGTTTAATGACCGTTGTCCCGGATATCCTCGGCATCATTTTACGAAATGGCCACGACCATCGACATCCCGGTGTAGGCGTACACCCGGTATAAAGTGTCGACATTAAAACTAAAAGACGTAGCCGTTGGTTTCTGTACTACGGTTTTACGCGAACGTGGTGTGTCTATAAATCTTTAACCCGGCACGACCCGGGCTACTGAACGCATAAAAGAACATGTAAAACGTTCACAAGATTTTTATAATTTTCCCAAGTTATAAAAGAGTTTGTGCCTTGTGCATTCAAATCAATTTTAATAAACATTTTCAAATGTGTCAGTTGAATGTATTTACCAGTGTAAACTGACGTATTTTCCCCAAAAAGATTAAGTGCAGGTACCTAAACGTAATTGGCTGGTATTAGCTCCCTAGCGTCGGGATAAGCCTCGCAAGCTTGATTGCAGTATCTAATGGAACAATACCTTACTTTTACTTACGATCCACTGTGGATATTCAACTTCTGTAATACATTGATATTATCACCAGAGGTTGAAATTTATATATTTATCTTATGCTTCCGCTGTGCATTATATAATTGTGTGGTTTGACTATATTGTTGCCAACATCGTCACGGTAATCCCCCACCGGGCCCACCGGTGAGACACGTGGAAATCGGGGTGTGACAGGTTGGTATCAGAGCCAACATTGAGTGAATTAAACACTATCCTATTGTGTTTAATCTCAGTGACACAATTGCACATACTTGAGTCTAGACAATAACTTAGGACAAATTCGGATTATTACTCCTTTTTGTCTTTATTTTCGATTTGATTTTTAATAAGTTTTGGAGCAGGAAAATGCCACCTGTTATATTCCGAGGAAGAGGAAGGGGACGTAGAGGCCGAGGAGAAATCGTGACACATCACGATCAAGAAGCTGGACCATCTGGTACAAGACATCCTTCGATGACACGAAGCGAAGAGCCACAACGACGAAGAGATCTATACGAACCTGCGAGGCATTCCACTTCGCACAGCTCGACGCCATCCTACCGGCACTCCTTTGGGCCAAATTCGGAAAATGATCCCAACAACCCACAACCTTCCTTCATACCTCTACAACGTTCGGTATCGCACCGAAACTACGACGACCCTAGTCCATACTACGTAGCTCAGTTTAATCCGGCTGACTACATACAGGAACCTTCGGGTTTTGTTCCACTAGGACCACAAGACCACTTTTCTGAAGACCCCATGGAGGAAGATGAGGATCCAACTGAACCAGCTCGTGGTACGCCCACGCATCCGATAGAAGTATCTGATGGATCTTCATATCATGGTCCGCAGTATCAAGGCCCAGACAGCTTTATGGCCTTGTTTGACCGACATGAGTGGTACAACACACCATCTCATCAGACGCAACAACCGAGACATCCACAGGATCCATCTGAGGATTCACGCTTTGAGGCAGTTACGCCACCACCTCCGCCACCGGCACAACCAGTAATACCTGATCCGCCAAGGCGTAGGAGGACCAATGCTCGTATGTCTACACGAGGAGGAGGGGGTAACCACTTCAGCACTCCTCGACATTCTAGTAGTAGCCACTATCCGCCACTACATGAAGAAGGACCTTCAAGTCCTATACAGGAGGCGAACTCCGCACCTACTGCACGAAATTCGCCACCATTTGGGTATGACCAACCCATACCAGCTTACACAGGTCCAACGGCTTACAACCCGTTTGAACCGTCACAAGCACAATACAACTACGGTTATGAGCGCGACCCATATGTGGTGTCGGCTAGATATAATGCGCGCTACCCTGACGGAGCACATGGAAACATGGGACCACCGGATTACTCAGCTCATGGGTATCCAATACCTCCCAGACCTCCAGTTCCGCATCAAGCGCCACAACCACGATTCTCTCCTCCTGAACAGGAAGAAATACTCCACCGACTAGATCGGGTGGAGAGAGAGTTCGAGGAAGAAAAGAAAAGCCACCGAGGATTTCTCAAGGGCTTGGCGAATCTACTAAAGGGCAAAAAGAAGAAACGTGACCACTAGCCCTTAATAGTAGTACGAATGTAATTTCTATTTTGAATTAAGTCCCTGCGTGGACAACTTATCGTATTTCAGTCCCTACGTGGACTTATCTTTAGTCCTTGCATGGACACCTATCTTGTACTAGTCCCTGCGTGGACTTGTCACTTATTTTAAAACCTCTATGGAGGTATGTACTATTTGAAAGACCCGTTTAGGGCAATATGTAATTGTAATTGAAATTTCGGAATGTATGTTATGAGTTTTGTTTTAATATATATAAAAATAAATCAAAACCATTCCTTTTATATTGATCTGCCTAATAAAGAATCTTAAGGGGGTGAAACCTAGCTTGGGGTCTTTTAAGATCAGTCAAGATGGTACGACCTAGCTGAAAAGATTCTGATTCCCTGTTAACCTCTGTACGCATGTTAACATTCATGGCAGATGTGATTCGTTATAATCACGCACGTCATTCTTATACAATAATCCTTTGAGGATTTCAAAACCCAACTAAATGATATATAGATCGTGGGTTAAATCACCAATGAAGGTGGTCAATATTATAAAGACATCCATTTAGCGATGCAATGCCTACGGGTCAGTACTATAAAGACATCCATTTAGCGATGCAATGCCTACGGGCCAATATTATAAAGACATCCATTTAGTGATGCAATGCCTACGGGCCAGTATTATAAAGACATCCATTAGTGATGCAGTGCCTACGGGCCAAAATTATTAAAACATCCATTAGTGATGTAGTGCCTACGGGCCAATATTATCAAAACATCCATTAGTGATGTAGTGCCTACGGGCCAACCATATTAAGACATCCATTAGAGGTGTAGTGCCTATGGGCCATAATAATTGTCTTATAAGACAAAAGGCAGTAGTAGTCTATGACTCTCTGTCAGAAAGAGATAAAAGAACTACGGTTCAACTCTCTATGCCTTTGATTCTCTGGAATCTCGGCTAATATTATAAAACATCATCGTGATTAGGCTGTATGCCACCAATACTATTTATATAGTTGAAATAGGATATATTCAAATCCTAATACTTATTGAAATAAACAGTTAACCAAATATGGTCTCTGTACCATGGTTGACAAAGTGTCATAAAAGACAATCTCATAATAATCTCCTAAATTAAAATTTTGTTATCTTCTGTAACAGATTCAAGTTACAAATGGCGGATCCCAATGGTGAGAACAGCCACACGAATGAAGATGACTATGACAATGCGTCAGTTCATTTGACAGGCGCACAGCTAAAGGCTCTGATCAACAATGCTGTCCAGGCAGCGATTGATCGTCAAAATACGGAGTCTCAAGGCAGATCTGTGACAAAGCCACTCTCTAAACCAAAGACACACTCCAAACCACCCTCTGAACCCAAGAAAGATGACGACAAGCATTCGTCTACTGACCACAGCGTTCACCGCGATAGAAAATATACTGATGCGTCTGGTGCTAAGGGTTGCACTTACAAATACTTTGTATCATGTAAGCCCCGTGAATTTACAGGGGAGAAGGGTGCGGTTGACTGTATAACCTGGCTAGACGAGATGGACACGATAGTGGACATCAGCGGGTGCGCTGAGAGGGACGTGGTTAAGTTTGTGTCCCAGTCATTCAAGGGCGAGGCCCTGGCATGGTGGAGAGCTCTGGTGCAGGCTTCCGGTAAGTCTGCCTTGTACAAAATGTCATGGGGGGAGTTTATTACCCTCATAAAAGAAAACTACTGCCCTCAGCACGAGGTTGAGAAGATTGAGGCTGATTTTGTCTCACTGGTGATGACAAACCTGGATTGTCAAGCTTATCTGACAAGCTTTAACACTATGTCACGACTGGTGCCATATCTTGTGACACCAGAACCAAGAAGAATTGCCCGATTCATTGGGGGCTTAGAGCCGGCGATCAAGGCCAGCGTAAAGGCCTCTAGGCCAACGACCTTCAGGTCAGTTACTGACCTCTCTTTGTCTCTTACACTTGATGCTGTCCGTCTGAGGGCACAAAGGAGCAAGGAGGCTGAAAAGCGAAAGCGTGAGGATGATACCTCACGAAAGTCCGGTAAAAAGCACCGTGGAAACGGTGAGGGCAAGAAAGGGTCGGAGGCAAGGAAGGAGGGGCAATCTGATGGGAGACCTTACTGCAAGGTCTGCAAGAAACCTCACTCCGGGAAGTGTAGGTTTGCGTCTGGTTCACAGTCGCAACAAAAGACTCCACCCTGTGGGCTATGCAAGTCCAAGGAGCATAAAACAGTGGAGTGCAAAAAGATAAAGGACGCAACCTGCTTTAATTGCAATGAAAAGGGGCACATAAAGAGTAATTGCCCGAAGTATGCCAAGAAGGCGGAAGAAACGAAGAAATCAAATGCGAGAATTTTTCGTTTGGATGCAAAGGAAGCGGTTAAGGACGACACTGTGCTTACAGGTACTTTTCTCGTAAATAATATATTTGCAAGAGTACTATTCGATTATGGCGCTGATAAGTCCTTTGTAGACCAGAAATTTTGCCAACTACTAAATATGCCAATCAAAACCCTTGACGTGAAATACGACGTAGAGTTAGCAGACGGCACGATAGAAACCGTCTCTACCGTTCTAGAAGGATGTGAAATATCCATTAGGAACCATTCTTTTCCTTTATCTCTACTTCCTTTCAAACTTGCGGGTTTTGACATCGTGCTAGGCATGGACTGGTTATCCCATAACCAGGCCCAAATCATTTGCGGCAAGCGGCAAATAGTTTTAAAGACTCCGAGTGGTGAATCTCTTACCATTCGAGGGGATACGCATTACGGATTGCCCGAAGACGTATCTATGCTGAAAGCTTCAAGATGTTTGAACAGAGGCTGTGTAATTTACATGGCTCAAGTGATAATTGAAGAACCAAAGCCGAAGATCGAGGATCTTCCTGTCATTTCTGAATACCCCGAGGTTTTTCCTGAAGAACTACCTGGTTTGCCACCAGATAGACAAGTGGAGTTCAGAATTGACATCATTCCTGGAGCAGCTCCGATAGCAAGAGCACCTTACAGATTAGCGCCAACGGAAATGAAAGAACTAAGGACCCAGTTGGATGAACTGCTGGCGAAAGGTTTTATCAGACCTAGTTCATCTCCCTGGGGAGCTCCTGTCCTATTTGTAAAGAAGAAGGACGGGTCGATGCGGTTGTGCATCGACTATAGAGAGCTGAATAAAGTTACCATAAAGAACCGATATCCTTTACCAAGGATCGATGATCTATTCGATCAGCTGCAAGGAGCGAGCTACTTCTCAAAGATCGACTTAAGGTCGGGTTATCATCAACTAAGGGTCAGAGATGAAGATGTACACAAGACTGCATTTAGGACTCGCTATGGTCATTACGAGTTCCTAGTGATGCCTTTTGGGCTCACAAATGCACCGGCCGCGTTCATGGATCTCATGAATCGCGTTTGCAAGCCGTATCTAGATAAATTCGTCATAGTCTTCATCGACGATATCCTTATCTATTCCAAGAATCAAGCTGACCACGAGAAGCACCTCCGTTGCATTCTCGAATTACTACAACGTGAGAAACTCTACGCCAAGTTCTCGAAATGTGAATTCTGGCTACGAGAAGTTCAGTTTTTAGGACACGTTGTGAGTGAGCGTGGTATCCAAGTGGATCCCGCTAAGGTAGAGGCGGTCATGAACTGGCAAGAGCCAAAGACGCCTACCGAAATCCGTAGCTTCCTGGGATTAGCAGGATACTACCGGAGATTTATTGAAAATTTTTCGAGGATTGCTGCGCCCTTGACTTCCTTGACCAAGAAGAAAGAAAAATACATTTGGGGCCCGAAGCAGCAAGAGTCCTTTGAAATATTGAAGCAGAAGCTAAGCAACGCACCTGTGTTGACCTTACATGAGGGTACAGATGAATTCGTAGTTTACTGCGATGCATCACATACGGGCATGGGATGTGTGCTTATGCAGAAGGGCAAGGTGATTGCCTATGCTTCAAGACAATTAAAGGTGCATGAAAAGAATTACACCACCCACGACTTGGAGTTGGGTGCCGTTGTATTTGCACTTAAGTTATGGAGGCACTACCTTTATGGTATTAGATTTGTGATTTATTCTGATCACAAAAGCCTCCAGCACCTGTTCAACCAGAAAGAATTGAACATGAGGCAACGCCGTTGGATGGAAACTCTGAATGATTATGACTGTGAAATCAGGTACCATCCCGGCAAGGCGAATGTGGTCGCCGATGCCTTGAGCAGGAAGGAAAGGGTAAAACCCATTCGAATCAATGCCAAGAGCATTGAAGTTAAAAATAATTTAATTGAAAGGATTTTGGCTGCACAGCGAGAGGCTGTGTTGGAAGCTAATTATCCTAATGAAAAGCTGGGAGTAACTGAGGAGCAGTTGACTCTTAGCAAGGATGGAATCCTAAGACTGAATGGACGTATATGGGTTCCAGTTTACGGAGGACTACGTGATGTTGTTCTCCAGGAAGCCCATAGTTCCAAATACTCGGTCCATCCTGGTGCTGATAAAATGTACCAAGACTTAAAGGCAAATTATTGGTGGATAGGCTTGAAAAAGTCTGTAGCCGCCCATGTAGCAAAGTGCTTGACTTGTGCTCAAGTCAAAGCCGAGCACCAAAAGCCGTCTGGCTTGCTACAACAGCCTGAACTTCCCGAGTGGAAGTGGGAATGCGTAACTATGGACTTCATAACCAAGTTACCCAAGACCAGGAAAGGAAACGATACAATATGGGTCATAGTCGATAGGCTGACTAAATCAGCCCATTTTCTACCCATCAAGGAGACGTATAGCTCCGATATGTTAGCCCAACTTTACGTTGATAAGATTGTAGCCTTACACGGCATACCTGTGTCTATTATCTCCGACAGGGATACTAGATACACATCTCACTTCTGGAAGAGTTTCCAGCAATCTTTGGGCACGCGTTTAAATTTTAGTACGGCTTACCATCCACAGACGGACGGTCAAAGTGAGCGTACTATACAAACGCTAGAAGACATGCTTCGTGCATGTGCGATCGATTTAGGTGGTAACTGGGATAAGAACCTACCCCTGATCGAATTCTCCTACAATAATAGCTACCACACCAGCATAAAGGCTGCGCCTTTCGAGGCATTATATGGTAGGAAATGCAGATCGCCTGTTTGTTGGGCGGAAGTAGGAGAGGTCCAATTATCGGGACCAGAGATTGTTTTCCAGACGACGGACAAGATTGTCCAAATCCGGGAACGTCTCAAGGCTGCCCGCGATAGGCAGAAAAGCTACGCTGATCCAAAGCGTAAGGATTTTCACTTCGAAGTGGGTGAAAAGGTATTACTTAAGGTATCGCCCTGGAAGGGGGTGATGCGTTTCGGCAAGAAGGGCAAGCTGAGTCCGAGATACATAGGACCTTTTGAGGTCATTGAACGAGTCGGATCAGTTGCCTATAAACTGAACTTGCCTGAAGAGCTCAATGGAATTCACAATGTGTTCCACATCTGCAATCTCAAAAAGTGCTTCGCCGACGAGTCGTTGGTGATTCCACACACAGATGTGCATATAGATGAGAGCTTAAAGTTTATAGAAAAACCCTTGTCGATTGAAGATCGACAGGTGAAGAAGCTTCGCAGAAAGCACGTACCGATTGTAAAAGTCAAATGGGATGCTCGTAGAGGTCCTGAATATACGTGGGAAGTCGAAGCTACAATGAAAGAAAAATACCCCTATTTATTTGAGTAAATCTCGGGTCGAGATTTATTTTAAGGGGGTGAGGATGTAACACCTCGAAATTTTGTGTCCAATGATGTGTTAACACGTGTCATTTGTTTACACGTGGCATCTAAAATAAATAAAGGACTAATTTTGACAAACCTTGAAAGTATATAAATTCGAGGGTTATAAATGTCAACAAGGGTGAATATACTGTATAGTATCCCTAAATAATGCTTAAACCTTCGAACAAATAAATTATAGATCGTACAAAACTAAAACGCGGAAGAAAGTGAGAGATTACAAACTACAGGGGTTAACTGTGTCAACATGTTTAATAATACCTCTGAGTGACCCTTTAACGTTCCCAAGACTTTGTAACGGTATTATACCCTCACTAAAATAATATATATGAATTTCGCGAGGTTTCGATATGAAACGAGAAAGTTACGATCGAATTCGTAAAAGAAGGGTTAAAAGCGTAAACAGTGAAAGTTAAGGCTTTCCAATATAATTAATAAATAAACCGGGGACTTAATAATGCGGGTAATTAACACGAGGCCCCTATCGGTAAATAACCGAGGGCCAAACCGCAAAGTTACCCCTTCAAATCCGAAAGGTCAGGCGAATCATTACGAAAGATTTCGTTATTAATGGCCCGATTCTGTAATCATTATAAAAGATTTGAAAAATTCAGAAAATATAACCTTAGGCGACCCGCGTGAAGTTTCAACATAAGTTGAGGCGGGCCGCGAGCCTCCTCTAATTCGCGTCTGTTATTTGAACTTTAGGCGACCCGCGTTAAAAAGCATGGAAAGTCCCATGCGGGCCGCGTAAAGTGCCCAGATGCAGAAATATGGTAACTACTTGGCTTTTGGACCATGTGAACGATCAAACCTTAATCAAAGAGGCATGGGCACCCTACAATTGACCCATATCACTCAGGGGACATCTACCCATCATCATGATCAGTAGTAGCATGTTGTGTAATGATTTAGGGCCTTGTTCTTGGCTATAAATAGCACCATTGTGCTCATAACATTCACAACATCAAAACTCACTTCTCTGATCATTCCAAGAGCTCTAAAGCTTTCCCCTGTGTTCTTAAGTCTTCTCTTAAGCTTCTGTAAGTAATTCAACCTTTGTGGTTTCACATTTCCATAGTTATAGCCTATAAACGCAACCGTCGTAACTAACGGTTGTCATTGCAATATCTTGCAAATGATTCAGTCTTATGACGAATCAAAAATGGTTATGAGTTGGTATTTATGTGGGTATTAAACCTCTAAAAGGGTTCCCCCTGATCACCACTCTAACTATGTCAATTATCGAGTCAAACGTGCGGTTAAAAAGTCAACAGAAAGCTATTTTAGCGATTTAAGCATAATCTGTAATGTATATGTTATGGAACCTGTTTTGACAATCATAAAACATGATAATAAGTATATAAACCTGTTTGCGCTCGTTTGAATCGATCATTTACTATATAGAACCGGTTCGGAGCCGAATGTCGCAAAAGTTTGACTTTTGCTTTGACTTCAGTTCTGACCCGTTTTAGTGAGGTATAAATATACCCTAGGACTCTCTTAGGACCAGGTCACATGTTGGTATAAGCCTCTGTGGTCGGTTCATGAGTTACCCGAGTCTTTAGCGCATTTCCGTCATTCGCCTAAAAGTTGACCGTAACGGCCTTTTTAAAATTAAAACGAGTATTTCGGACACGTGAACGGACCAAAACCTTGCTTATTAAATTATAAGCATGTCCTTAAAGTTTCACGTCAATCCGAGGTCTAGAATGAGAGTTATGCTAAAAGGCGCACTTTTAAGAAAGTTTTGTAATTTACGGCGCAATTAGCATAACGCCCATCTAACCCAAGTTTTCATCACCAAAACTTTTACCCACTGTGGTAAAATAATATTTTGGGAATTTTAAAGATTTTTAATAATTTTTACCTTGCTCATAACCTGCGGTTATGGCTACGGTTCGGTTAGTACCGAATATGCCCTTTTTGGCCAAAACGGGAGTTCTACAAGGTCTTTTGACCCGATTCCAGTTACCACTGGTTTTAAATAATAAATAAAATATTTTAAGCCTTATAAGCTGTTCGGGAAACTCAGATTTCCTGTAGAACTCGAAAAGCCCTTTTAAAGTCTTTAAAATGACCGAAAAGCCCCTACGGGGCATAATACTAACTTGAACTCGTTACGGGCGTCACGGAAGGTATCCTACTGATACCAAAATACTTTTAAGGCATATTGACTTAGGAAATAAGCATACGACTCTTATGATTAACCGTTTCGCCTATTTGCGCACACGGTACGGCTCATGGAACTAGTTTTCGTGCAATAGCCGATATGGGTCAAATTATATTATTTGAACCCCAAAATCCAGAGTATGAACTACAAACCCATATAAAACAAGTCACTGAACTTGTTGGGTCCAAATCATACTCCATTCTCGGTTTTCGCCTTTTCGTGCGAATTAACCATATCTATATATCGGAATCAACCGGTTTAAGCTACGGCTAATACAAGGACCGTTAGGATTCTAAGAGGTTAATTAAAACCTTCGTTCCAGATTAGGAGCCCCAGTAAAAGCTATCGGTGACTTGATCTTAATTAAGGATTTATACTTGCAAAGGTAAATACTTTTGACTTATTTCCCCTATATGGGCTTGGGTTACGGTATATTAATACCGCTTGATTGAGCATTATATTCATCCATCGCTTAGGTGGATAACTAAATAATATGATTGGCTCATTTAAACAGTTTTGTTGCTTATAAGCCTTTGGGGGGTTTAATGACCGTTGTCCCGGATATCCTCGGCATCATTTTACGAAATGGCCACGACCATCGACATCCCGGTGTAGGCGTACACCCGGTATAAAGTGTCGACATTAAAACTAAAAGACGTAGCCGTTGGTTTCTGTACTACGGTTTTACGCGAACGTGGTGTGTCTATAAATCTTTAACCCGGCACGACCCGGGCTACTGAACGCATAAAAGAACATGTAAAACGTTCACAAGATTTTTATAATTTTCCCAAGTTATAAAAGAGTTTGTGCCTTGTGCATTCAAATCAATTTTAATAAACATTTTCAAATGTGTCAGTTGAATGTATTTACCAGTGTAAACTGACGTATTTTCCCCAAAAAGATTAAGTGCAGGTACCTAAACGTAATTGGCTGGTATTAGCTCCCTAGCGTCGGGATAAGCCTCGCAAGCTTGATTGCAGTATCTAATGGAACAATACCTTACTTTTACTTACGATCCACTGTGGATATTCAACTTCTGTAATACATTGATATTATCACCAGAGGTTGAAATTTATATATTTATCTTATGCTTCCGCTGTGCATTATATAATTGTGTGGTTTGACTATATTGTTGCCAACATCGTCACGGTAATCCCCCACCGGGCCCACCGGTGAGACACGTGGAAATCGGGGTGTGACAAAAGCCGTTTGTTTTGATGCCAAACCTGTTTTCTAAACTTAGTTAAGCATGTTCTAACATGCTTAGCTCGTCACTTTTAGTATAGTACTTATATAGGGTCGTAAGGTAAGCGATCTAAACCATCGCTTATACTTTCGAACCCGACCCATTTGGTCGATCATTAGGATCCGACCAAACACATTAGGTGACCATAGCTATAACCTTCCGAGGTTATGCCTTGTGGTCACGATGTTAGGCGTTCCAAACGCGTTCTACGCGAACGACGCGTTAAGGTAGCATAAGCTACCTAAATGGGTCGTAATGGGTCACAAGCACTTAGGTTAGGTTTCATTTTAGTATGTAGGCTTTGTTAAACCATATTATACGAGTCTCCATACTCGTTTGGTTTACGAACCCGCATACTATCCGATCCTTCCGAATTTGGTCCGGTATATTAACATAGCTACCTATTAGGTGTCGTTTGATATTCCGTGAGCTCTAGCATTATTTGGTTATTATACAAGAACTACAAAGCAATCTCAGGTGAGTACATAGAACACCATCTTTTACTGTTTTCCAAACTATTTTGGGGTGAAACACATGTGCCTATCTGTTACTTTCATGCTTTCCATGTTTTCACATCATATGCTTGCTATGTTCGCTAGTACATATATAGTACATGATTTCATTGTGTTTATGCTATGTATGTCCATTGTGTGCATACTTAGTACAATCGATTTTCAATACATTTCATGCTATCTATGCCCATTGTGTGCGTATTTAGTACATTGCTTGACATTACATTTTCATACTATGTATGCCCATTGTGTGCGTACTTGGTACATTGTTTCACATTGCATTTCATGCTATTTATGCCCATCGTGTGCATACTTAGTACAATTGTTTACATCACATGCCTTCATTTTGGTATCACATTTGGTTTGTTTAAACATGGAACAATACATTCATTAACATTGATCACGCCGTTCGTTAGTAGATAGTGGTACCATAGGAATTGACAACTCCCGTTCCTGAAATCCTGGGTTGATAGGATTGGAAGGAATGACCGAATTCGATATACATAACTTAGATAAACCTTTAATTTGTTTAAGGGTTTATCGCCACAGTCTCAATGCTTGGATGTATGCATATTTTACAATACCGCATAAATGTTTATATCAGTAGAGCATGCATTGTTCCACAAAACATAACGTTGATTTAAACCATGTTTTACTTCAACACCTTGTTTTGTGCATTTTTACATATGGTTTAAGTTGATACATCTCACTTACCATACAAGATATATTTTGAATACACATTTCATTATCTACATTGAACATAAACATTTTGACATTTATATACATACTTGGTGGTTTACATTGAACATAGACATTTCGACATGGTTTACACAATAACTCTTGACATTTGGTTTATACATGAACAATTTACATGGTGGTTGGTTTGGGTAAATGATTTGAGTAACGTGGCGTATGTAATATGATACAAACATGGTGGATACGCCGCTGGTACTTCCTATATATAAATGTTTGTATAATATTACATATCGTGGCGTTATCTAAGTCATTTCAGTTTAGACACATTACATTTTACACAACTAACATATTCTTCACAAGACATTATTTTCACAAACAACTTATCTTATTCAACTCATTTTACTTGGTTACTCGTTTAACCTTACACTTATCTATACATATCATCTGATATTATCGTTTTTTTCAAATGGTTTACAAAGCAAGACAAAATACAAGGTTCATGACTGACTGTTATTAAACATTTCTTTAAACTCAAGTCATGAATCCCATTTTCACAAAACCTATGTATCTCACAGGCATTTTTATGCTGACGTACCTACTTTCACATGTGTTTTCAGGAGCTGTTCCATAAGATGATGATCATGATACTAGGGCGGACCTGTGCCTTAGAGCCTAAAAATGAAGATAGGCTAGTTTAAATATGTTATGAACCTTGTATTTCTTGTTTTGGAACGATGTAGCACTCTTGTTTATAAATAAAATACAACTTTGTATGCCATGGTTATGAAACAATTAATTCTGTCCACAACACTCCCCGGCGTTTCCGCCGTGGTTGCACGTTACACGCGGCCGGAGTGTGACAGAAGAGTTGGTATCAGAGCCAATGGTTATAGGGAATTAGGTTATTAGTAATGCTTTGACCTAGACTATAACTTTCTAGGACCCTAACACAAGTTATCTTGTGTTTAGATTTTAAAACATGCACTTCACCTATCCTTAGGTGATAACCACAACAGGAACTTCGGTTCCGAATCCGCTTTGAAAATTAATCATCTGTTCTAGGATGATTGATTGCTAGGTTTTGAACCCCCTGTTATAAGGTTTTGAACCCTCTGTTATATGGTTTTGAACCCTTTGGATTCTCAAAAATCTCATCAAGGTTTTGGGGCTTTAATAGTGTGAACACGTGCGAACTAGAAGAGTGAATGCCTGTACCCTGAGTTTTCTGTCTAAGGCTAGAGTGTTCGTACAAATCCACATAATCGGACCAGTCACTCTTACCTGGGAACTCTTGGGGTGAGTGTTCACTTATAGGCGAACATGTCTTCGCGATACATTATTTTTGACCCACTTACTTTGACTAGACATTTCGTGTCGCTTGTTTGCTTTGCGATGCGTAACCACCATCTTTGCTTTTGTTGATTCTGTTTCATCTCATTCTCTTCATCCAATCATCTCACTCGTTTCCTTTCATGTTTTCCTCTTTTAGAATGCCTCCTCGACGCGAACACCAGATAGCAACTGCCGAGCTGGCAGAAATTATTGCGCAGCAGATGGCTGCTCAATTCCCAAATCTCTTTGCTCAATGGAACCAGGCCAACAACAACAACAATGGTACATGCAATTTCAAGAACTTTAACTCGGCTAAACCACTCAAGTTTAGTGGTTCTGAGGGAGCAACTGGGCTTCTTCAATGGTTCGAGAGCATCGAGAATACTTTTCGCCACGTGCAGTGTCCGGATAATCGCAAGGTCGAGTTTTCTTCGAGCGTATTTCAGAAGAGGGCTCTTACATGGTAGAATGGGGTAATGAGAGACCAGGGTGCAGACGTTGCTCTAGCACAGACGTGGGCTGAACTGAGAGCTCTTATGATGAGGGAATCTTGTCCTCGTCACGAGCAACGAGCGTTGGAGAAAGAGTTTGATGATCTGAAGCAAGATAGTGGCGAGCACAGGGCATATACTGATAGGTTTGAGGAATTGAGTCTACTGTGCCCGACTATGGTCGCCCCACTCGACAAGGCTATCGAAAGGTACATCGACGGCCTGCCTGACTCGGTACAAGACATTATCACTCGTAGCAACCCTACCACACTCCGTCAGGTAATCGAGTTATCAGCGACACTGACTGAGTCGCAGATTCGAAAGAATAAACTACACAGGAAGGGTGACAAGGGCAAGAAACAGTCGGCTGACAAGGAAGATAGCAAGAAAGGTCAAAACAAGAATGGAAAGGATTCTGGTTCATCAAAAAGGGCAAAGAAGCGTAAGGCTTCCCAAAATTATGCTGTCACTGCCCAAGCTAACCAGGCAGCTCCCAACCAGCCTCCAGCAAAGAAGCCCTATTCAGGAAGTGCACCTTTGTGCAATCAATGCAACAGTCACCATCAGCCGCAGCATCAGTGCCGTTTCTGTACTAACTATGGGAAGTCAGGTCATCTTGCCGATGTTTGTTGGCTTGCTCAAAATCGCGCAGTTCAGAACCCTGCTCAACAATTTGCTCAGCCTCCTGCTCAGCAACAGGGTCAAGCTGCACGACCACAATACCCACCGGGTGCTTGTTATAACTGTGGGGACCTGACCCACTACAGAAATCGGTGTCCAAGGCTAGCAAACCAGAACCAGAATGCAAACCAAAATCCAGCTCAGGCTCGAGGGCGAGTCTTCAACATGAATGCTCAGGAGGCACAAGCAGACAACGAAGTGGTGAACGGTACGTTCTTTATTAATAATCAGCCAGCATCTGTTCTTTTTTATTCGGGTGCCGACAAGAGTTTTGTGTCATTGTCTTTTGAGACAATGCTTCGCGTGTCTAGAACGAAACTAGGTAAACCTTTGACAGTAGAGGTTGCCAGTGGTGAACCCATTGTTCTTGATTCTGTTCTACGCAACTGCCAGTTGAACCTTAACGACCATATTTTTCCTATTGACCTCACGCCAATGCAACTTGGAAGCTTCGACGTTATTGTGGGTATGGATTGGTTATCTAAGCATCGCGCTGAGATAGTTTGTTCTGAGAAGATTGTTTGTGTGCCGCTATCGACAGGCGAGATCCTACAGGTTCGTGGTGAAAAGCCTGCCTGTGGTCTCAAACTCATGTCTTGTTTTAAAGCTCGGAAGTATCTACGGAAGAACTATGTGGCTTTCTTAGCACATGTTACAGCAGATAAAGGCAAGGGTAAGACTATTTCAGATATTCCTGTCGTTCGGGATTATTCTGAAGTTTTCCCTGAAGAGTTACCCGGTCTACCTCCAGCATGCCAAGTCGAGTTCCGTATTGATCTCGTACCTGGTGCAAATCCCATTGCCAGAGCTCCCTATCGTCTTGCACCGTCTGAGATGCAAGAGTTATCTAAGCAGCTTCAGGAACTCTCCGACAAAGGTTTCATCCGTCCTAGCTTTTCACCTTGAGGTGCTCCTGTTCTTTTTGTCAAGAAGAAGGATGGATCTTTTAGGATGTGTATCGATTATCGTGAGCTTAACAAGCTCACTATCAAGAATCGATATCCCCTACCTCGCATTGATGATCTCTTTGATCAATTGCAAGGCGCTTCTTATTTTTCAAAGATTGATCTACGATCTGGATATCATCAACTTCGAGTGCATGAGGAAGATATTCCCAAGACAGCGTTCCGTACTCGCTATAGGCATTATGAGTTCACAGTCATGCCGTTCGGTTTGACTAATGCTCCTGCTGTTTTCATGGACTTAATGAATAGGGTCTGCAAACCTTATTTGGATAAGTTCATCATCGTTTTCATTGATGACATTTTGATATATTCTAAGACGCGAGCTGATCATGAACAACATCTTCGTCTTACATTGGAACTCCTAAAGAAAGAGCAGCTTTTCGCCAAATTCTCCAAGTGTGAATTTTGGCTTAAAGAAGTTCAATTCTTAGGACATATTGTCAACGAACAAGGTATCCATGTAGATCCCTCCAAGATCAGTGCGATTAAGGATTGGGATACGCCTACTACTCCTAGTGAGGTTCGTTCTTTTCTTGGTCTAGCGGGTTATTATCGCCGCTTCATTGAGAATTTCTCGAAGATTGCAGTTCCTCTAACTGCTCTAACTCAGAAGAACAAGCCATTTGATTGGGGAGTCAAACAAGAGGAAGCGTTTCTGACTTTGAAACAAAAGCTTTGCGACGCGCCTGTCCTAACATTGCCCGAGGGCAATGATGATTTCGTCGTTTATTGCGACGCATCTAAATTAGGTCTTGGCTGCGTCCTGATGCAAAGAAACAAAGTCATAGCATACGCATCAAGGCAGTTGAAGATTCATGAGAAGAACTACACCACTCATGATCTAGAGTTGGGTGCAGTTGTCTTCGCTCTCAAAATCTGGAGACACTATTTGTACGGTACAAAATGTGTGGTTTTCACAGACCACAAAAGTCTTCAACATATCTTCAATCAGAAAGAGCTCAACATGAGACAACGACGTTGGGTTGAACTTCTAAACGACTATGACTGCGAAATTCGCTACCATCCTGGTAAGGCGAATGTCGTAGCCGATGCTTTGAGTCGCAAGGAATGTACTAAGCTTCATTGTGTACGTGTCCAATCTGTTATTCAAACCGATATCCAAGCCTGTATATCTCAGGCTCAACAAGCTTGTGTTTCACAAGGTTTAATGGATAAGGAATTTCCTTATCACATAACTCCTGCTCTAGAGCTGAAGGACAATGGATCGTATTACTTCATGGACCGTTTGTGGGTCCCAAACCAAGATAATCTTCGTACCTTGCTTATGGATGAAGCCCATAAGTCTCGTTATTCTATTCATCCTGGCTCAAATAAGATGTATAAGGATCTTCGTATTCAGTATTGGTGGCCTGGTATGAAGAAAGACATTGCCTTATATGTATCAAAATGCCTTACTTGTCTTAAGGTTAAGGCTGAACATCAGCGTCCTTCTGGTTTATCGGAGCAACCAGAGATCCCAGTTTGGAAATGGGAAAACATTACTATGGATCTCATTACCAAACTCCCGCGCACAAAGAAAGGTCACGATGCCATCTGGGTAGTCGTTGATCGTCTTACAAAGTTAGCGCATTTCTTGCCAATCCGTGAGGATTTTTCTGCTGACAAACTTGCTCAAATCTACGTGGATGAAATTGTAGCTCGACATGGTGTTCCTTTGAACATCATTTCTGACAGAGATGCTCGTTTCACTTCTCAATTTTGGAGAACCATGCAATCTGCTATGGGGTCCCAACTTAATCTGAGCGCAGCTTATCATCCGCAAACGGATGGACAATCTGAAAGAACAATCCAGACACTGGAGGATATGCTTAGAGCTTGTGTGATCGATTTTGGTGGTAGTTGGGATTCACATCTTCCATTGATTGAATTCTCCTACAACAACAGTTATCACTCCAGCATCAACATGGCTCCTTTCGAGGCTCTCTATGGTCGAAAATGTCGTTCACCAGTCTGCTGGAATGAGATCGGCGAGGCTCAACTTACTGGACCTGCCCTCATTTTAGAGACAACAGATAAGGTTAAGAAAGTTTGTGATAACCTTCAGACAGCTAGAAGCCGTCAAAAGAGTTACGCGGACCTAAAACGCAAGCCCTTGGATTTTCAAGTCGGTGATCGTGTATTACTTAAGGTCTCACCTTGGAAAGGTGTGATCAGATTTGGAAAGAAAGGAAAACTTGCACCTAGATACGTTGGACCATTCAAGATCGTCGAAAGAATCGGTAAGGTAGCCTACAGACTTGAGTTACTTCCTGAACTTGGAAATGTTCATCCAACCTTCCACGTGTCCAATATCAAGAGGTGTTTAGCTGATGAAAACCTCCACATACCGCTTGACGAAATTCGTGTTGATAAAACACTGAAATTTGTTGAGAAACCAGTAGAAATCATGGAACGTGAAGACAAGTGGCTTAAACGCAAGCGCATTCCTTTGGTCAAGGTTCGTTGGGAATCTAAGCGTGGACCCGAGTTTACTTGGGAACGTGAAGATCAAATGAAGGCGAAATATCCACATCTTTTTCCACGAGTTTCCTCTAATTAAATTTCGGGACGAAATTTCCACAAGTAGGGGAGACTGTAACATTTGTGCTTGTAATCATTGTGAACAGTTCAATTATCAATAAAACAATGTTATTTTATCCCAATGTTTGTTTGGTTGTGTTTTACATTTTTCATGTTTTGACTTTTGCTCGATTTTAAACTCTACATCGCTTTCTGCAGAGTTATACGCTAACTGGTGCTTAAACGTGCTCAGTTTAATGCGACAAATACTCCGGAACATCAACATATACTCAACATACCTTAAATAACCTTTACATAACTTGGAAATAAGTTTTGAAGGCTTTGGTATGGCAAAAATAAGTTAATTCGCTTACAGGGACTAAACTTGACAAACTGCGAAAGTATGCCAATTTGAACTGTAACGAACATTCCGGAACATGTCCATAAGTTAAACATACCATAAATATCCTTTACATAGCTTAGAAATAGGCTTTGAGGGGTTTGGTATGCTAAAACAAACTTTTGGGTCATTTAGGGACTAAAAGTGTCAAAAGTGCACAAGTTTACACTTTCGCGCATAACTTACGTTCTGAATACATCCGGACATCCAAAAATTTATGTAAGCATTATAATATTATGCCTTAGTGTTTGGCATGAGAAAAATCCATTCGTCGCGTCATTTGGATCGTTTTTCGCGCTTACGCGCATTCCGTCGTAATTAACCGAACATCGCGATCGTACGGCCAAACGAACCAACATCCGGAACATTTTTGAGCATGTTTCATGTCCACAATGTTTAGGCATCATTTTAGGGCCTTAAAGTTGGCTTTACGGGCCTTAGAAGTGCCGGAAATGGCTTAAATACGCAACAGGGACCAAAACTGCCATTTTTGAAAGTATATGCAGATCAGACAGGCCCAGGCGGCCCGCCTGAGTTTGTGCATATCCTGATGCGGGCCGCATGGCACTTCCAGTAACCAAATTTTTGTCTTTCTTGCAAATTTGGCCTTTCAAACACACCAAAGGGCAATGCCCTTTCACCATTTCAGAAGCCAAGGGTCATTTTGAGCCACCACAACTTTGTGACAAGTGTACGCTCAAGATCGTGGCACGATATTCAAGAAACGATCCTAACGGCTCTACTTTTCCTATAAATACCCCCCCCCTTTGATGTAAAACCCACACAAATCTGATCAAAATGCTGAAAGTTGATGCCATTGCTTCATACCTGAGCTCTTTGATCTAGATTAGCATTCGGGGACCCTCCGTAAGTATTCTTTCGTTCTTTTATTCGCTTTTCGAGTCCGAAAGTCAATGTTTTGTTGACTTTCTGCATTGACCAGCCTATGGTCAACACGAAGTTCATTAGAACTTCATAACGTGAGCGTGATCACGATGGTTATAGTCCGTATTGACTATACCTACTGATTACCACGTTATCTAGGCTCAGTGACGAGTCGTAGTT
This sequence comes from Helianthus annuus, assembly GCF_002127325.2. Lineage (NCBI taxonomy): Eukaryota > Viridiplantae > Streptophyta > Magnoliopsida > Asterales > Asteraceae > Helianthus > Helianthus annuus. Next base: position 39,475,882 of record NC_035444.2, on the reverse strand, counting down.
TCGGCCAAAATGTGCATTCTTGCATATTTTGTAACCAAACTACTCGTGAGCATCAAAGCCGTTTTTTTATGCCAAACCTGTTTTCTAAACTTAGTTAAGCATGTTCTAACATGCTTAGCTCGTCACTTTTAGTATAGTACTTATATAGGGTCGTAAGGTAAGCGATCTAAACCATCGCTTATACTTTCGAACCCGACCCATTTGGTCGATCATTAGGATCCGACCAAACACATTAGGTGACCATAGCTATAACCTTCCGAGATTATGCCTTGTGGCCACGATGTTAGGCGTTCCAAACGCGTTCTACGCGAACGACGCGTTAAGGTAGCATAAGCTACCTAAACAGGTCGTAATGGGTCGCAAGCACTTAGGTTAGGTTTCATTTTAGTATGTAGGCTTTGTTAAACCATATTATACGACTCTCCATACTCGTTTGGTTTACGAACCCGCATACTATCCGATCCTTCCGAATTTGGTCCGGTATATTAACATAACTACCTATTAGGTGCCGTTTGATATTCCGTGAGCTCTAGCATTATTTGGATATTATACAAGAACTACAAAGCAATCTCAGGTGAGTATATAGAACCCCATCTTTTACTGTTTTCCAAACTGTTTTGGGGTGAAACACATGTGCCTATCTGTTACTTTCATGCTTTCCATGTTTTCACATCATATGCTTGCTATGTTCGCTAGTACATATATAGTACATGATTTCATTGTGTTTATGCTATGTATGTCCATTGTGTGCATACTTAGTACAATCGATTTTCAATACATTTCATGCTATCTATGCCCATTGTGTGCGTATTTAGTACATTGCTTCACATTACATTTTCATACTATGTATGCCCATTGTGTGCGTACTTAATACATTGTTTCACATTGCATTTCATGCTATTTATGCCCATCGTGTGCATACTTAGTAAAATTGTTTACATCACATGCCTTCATTTTGGTATCACATTTGGTTTGTTTAAACATGGAACAATACATTCATTAACATTGATCACGCCGTTCGTTAGTAGGTAGTGGTACCATAGGAATTGACAACTCCCGTTCCTGAAATCCTGGGTTGATAGGATTGGAAGGAATGACCGAATTCGATATACATAACTTAGATAAACCTTTAATTTGTTTAAGGGTTTATTGCCACAGTCTCAATGCTTGGATGTATGCATATTTTACAATACCGCATAAATGTTTATATCAGTAGAGCATGCATTGTTCCACAAAACATAACGTTGATTTAAACCATGTTTTACTTCAACACCTTGTTTTGTGCATTTTTACATATGGTTTAAGTTGATACATCTCACTTACCATACAAGATATATTTTGAATACACATTTCATTATCTACATTGAACATAAACATTTTGACATTTATATACATACCTGGTGGTTTACATTGAACATAGACATTTCGACATGGTTTACACAATAACTCTTGACATTTGGTTTATACATGAACAATTTACATGGTGGTTGGTTTGGGTAAATGATTTGAGTAACGTGGCGTATGTAATATGATACAAACATGGTGGATACGCCGCTGGTACTTTCTATATATAAATGTTTGTATAATATTACATATCGTGGCGTTATCTAAGTCATTTCAGTTTAGACACATTACATTTTACACAACTAACATATTCTTCACAAGACATTATTTTCACAAACAACTTATCTTATTCAACTCATTTTACTTGGTTACTCGTTTAACCTTACACTTATCTATACATATCATCTGATATTATCGTTTTTTTCAAATGGTTTACAAAGCAAGACAAAATACAAGGTTCATGACTGACTGTTATTAAACATTTCTTTAAACTCAAGTCATGAATCCCATTTTCACAAAACCTATGTATCTCACAGGCATTTTTATGCTGACGTACCTACTTTCACATGTGTTTTCAGGAGCTGTTCCATAAGATGATGATCATGATACTAGGGCGGACCTGTGCCTTAGAGCCTAAAAATGAAGATAGGCTAGTTTAAATATGTTATGAACCTTGTATTTCTTGTTTTGGAACGATGTAGCACTCTTGTTTATAAATAAAATACAACTTTGTATGCCATGGTTATGAAACAATTAATTCTGTCCACAACACTCCCCGGCGTTTCCGCCGTGGTTGCACGTTACACGCGGCCGGGGTGTGACACAAAGGTTGATAAACAGTTTGAGTGTGGGACCCAAGGTGCAAGTCAATCGGGTGACGTCCCGTTCGGATGACAGTCCGATCGGACGGTAGTCCGATCGGACGACATTCCGTCCTGGTCGTTCCGTTCGTCTTACACTTGGTTCTTTTGATAGTTTGTCGTTTTATCGAGATGATGTGATAAGGTGTTAACCAACAGAAACCTCGTCAATACTTGGTACTCCTGATCGGACAGGAACCACCCAAATCCGATCAGTTAACTGTTCGAGACGGTGTTCCATGTTTAACCCGAAATCGGTAAACCTCGTGGATAGAATCCAGATCTTGGACCAACACAACTACATGAATGAGTAGGAAGTCGGTACAAGCTCCGACTCTATCGGTTTTGGTGCATTGAGTGTAAAAGAGTTGAAAGAACGTTGGAAAACCTTCTCTCAATCCTTTTCACAGTGAATATGTTTAGATCTCCTGGAAGATCTTTGTTTGTTTATGTGGAATTCGGTTAGATCCGAGTTGTTCTTGAAGGATTGAAGCCAAAACATGAAGTTCCTAAGAACACCATGATGACATCATCCTAGAACACCTCAAACCTAGTGATTTCACGGTTAAAAGTTAAGATTCAAAAGATAGAAAGGTGTAGAATCAAGTATAGATCAAAGATGTACAAGATTTAGGTTGAGATCTTACCGGAATTGCGAGAAATCGGAGAAAAAGCAAGGTTAGAGCGCTGGTCGAACGTCAGAGAGCAAAAGTGGAAAGTTTGATGGTGACATGGGGTATTTATAGGGTTACCCAAAGTGGAAAGGGGCTGGTCGATCGGGTGGCAGCCCGATCGAGTGGCTGGCCAATCGAGCGGCAGCTCGATCGATCGGCTGGTCATCTGGTCGATCAGTCACTTGGTTCGAGTGTTCGGTGTGACGAGTTTGGCCATTTCGATTGCGATTGCGAGCGTTGCGATTCGATAGAGTTTCCTAGTCAAATTACTATTAATCCCAACTACTATATCTAACATATAATCATCCTATTTCACTTGCGTTTAGCGTTTACGATTCGATTTCGATTGAGTTTCGAGTGCGTTTCGATTATTCACCACAACACAAACCTAATTACACATGCACAAGTAAAACGTAAGAGGCACACACACGTATAACAATAACCATAACACATAATTCGAGTTGCGAGTGCGATTGCAATAAGCGATAAACATCGATAAATAGCGAATAAACTTCGATTATTAATAGATACTCCACATAATACAACTAACGTGAAAATATAAAGAGACTAACTACAAGTCAAAGAAGCCAAAACAGGAATTGAGCAAGGAGTAACAAATCGATATTAGCTATCTTTTCTTCCTTTGACTTCAATCTTGACTTTGACTTTGACTTTCGAAACACGGGGTGTTACAGTAATAATTTACCGTATCCCAAGCCCGTATATGGAAAATAGGTTGAGATCATCCAACAGAGCTTTGCATAACAGTTTTTATAAAACAATCAGACTTTAGAGACCATCAGCTGTTGAGTGCCACTGCCATTGGAGGGAAATAAGGTTCAAGCACTGTTATTGGGATCAGTTGTTATAAAACAAGTTTTAGCTTTGTATCATCTGTTCTTCAAGGAAGGATTACATGAGCCAACACAAACCCACACCATTACTAACGCTTGTACATCATGGACCAAGAAAATAGGCGGTTTGATGCGGATGTTGAACACGCGCTATAATAATGTTGCCATTTATCCGGCATTTAATATATTTAATTATATTTGTAAAAAGGTGAAAATTAATGATATTCCATTTAGCAGGTACAAAGAGAAAATTGCGGATTGAGATTTGGCTTATTTAGTTTCACATTTTGGCAACTAAACTTTCATAAAAACCTTTTTGACACAATTGTCACTTTTTCTTTACTGAACATTCTTTATTTTTAGAGTAAATTACATTTTGCCTCTATGTGATTTAGGAAATTTTCACTTTACTTCCTGTTTCAAAAATTTTTAGGTTTTGATACGCTAAACTTTTCATTCGTTGCACAATGCCTCTCAGCCGTCAACGACAGTTAGTTTGACCGTTAGAATTAGGGTGAAATGACCAAACTACCTTTTCTTCTTGCAATATACGGCCCGTAGTTTCGTTATTGTTACAGAAATATTATGATATTTTGTTTACATTTGATACAACATAAGTCACCAAGTAACTTCCAGGCAAACAAAGTGAACAAACTACACCAAGTCCTCAATCATAACCGTGTTTGGAAACACTCGTCTAGTTAAACTCACTTGGTTACTTGATGAATTAGATGATTTAATTATGTTTTTTTTTTCATATTATTCATGATCATCTGAATCACCCATGTGATGATTTGTGCATTGGTGAACTCGTAAGGTTAATGGATATATCCAACCTATGCTTGACAATACATGACTTGACTAATTAATACATAATATATATATATATATATACTAAAAATCTCTAAAACCAAACAATGATATCAACCAAACTCATGGTTGAATGTTATGTGTTAAGGTGGAAAAATATCTAGTTTCGGATTCCTTAGGTTGGACTTCTATTGGGTGACTTAGTACCCATGAAAAACACAATTAACAATAGTGTCCAAAACAAGGTATGTTTATGTACTTTCATACGCATATAATTCCCGTTACTTTCTTATCTCCAACCCATCATACTCATACAACAAAGTTTATCCGTTTTAGGGTAACTTGATGATTCCATCCTCCATAACAGCACACTCACTCTTTTTGGAAATCTTCACAAACCGGGAGCATACTTGACCCATTTTCCATTTTAAACACTATTTGGGTTGCAGCATGTATCTGTATTAAATTCACAATCACACTTACAACCAATCTTATGCAAACACTCAATCCCTAAACATGCTTACTTGTTATGCTACTTGTTTATACATACCAGGACAATCTTATGCATGCTATCTATCATTAACTTTAAAAAGCATCCCTTAACATGTATAGCGTTATAGGAATAGCACACCGCCTCGTTTGTTGGGTCATTGTTAAGTTATTCAATCTTTATGGTCTTGTTTACTTCTGTGACAAAATTACGCATAAGGTCTTATTCACTTCGATGATAAGATTATGCTAGCAGACATGTTGGCTTGATTTTTAATTGTTGCATGTTAGTAAAAGGGATGGGGAAATAGTGGTTTATACCGCTACCCTAAGCAGTCAATAGCGGTGCTATAGCGGTTAGCGGACTTCAGGGTGTGTAGCGGTCCAAATAGCGGTGGCCTATAGCGGTTCCGCTATTAGCGGTGCTAAATACCGCTATTTGGAAACCTATATAGCGGTTATAGCTTCAACTCATTAAAAACCCAAGTCAAAGAGTGTACTGCTTGGTCCTTAGTTGCTACTTGCTAGGTAATAATAGAGAAGAAATGGTGGCTAATCGAAGTTGTTGAATCGAACCTTACATGCTGATTGAATCTTACCTTCCCTATTGTAACCGGAACAGAGCATCCATCATCATCATTGTCTAAAGAATGTGTATCTGGGAACAGTGTGAATGTGGATGCGACCGTTCCTCTTGCAGCAGTGAAGAAGAGATGGGAGTGGGAAAATGGCGTATGATGAAAGTGAGGATGTTTAGGGTTATTTAAGTTTGGGTATTTTAACATATAACCCCCATCTTCATTAGTTTATATTTTGTCCTCATACTTGTGAATTTATATATATTTTTTCAGAGATATATTTTTATATATATAAAAATACATAAATTATGCATGGTGTAAAAATTACCGCTATATCACCGCTATACCACTGCTATAAACTATATATCATATAGCGGACCTTGACCGTTATCCGCTATTTTACCGCATTAACTGCATAGCTGCTACCTACTAGCTAATATACCAATCAATAGGCCATAATAAAAGTATAAAGAAACGAACTAAAGTTTAGTAAACCCTAAATCCCACCCAGTACACAAAAACCCCAAATACCAAAATCTATCAAGAAACATAAAATTAACTAAAAAATACCCACCAAAGAACAGGAATGGTAGGTGAATGACCAAAATTAAATACAAAAAGACTAACCATTTCATACAAATTAGTGAAACGATTAACTTCATTTTTGTGAATTGTTATTGAAAAGCGTTATTGGACCAATTGAGAACTTACGATGATAAGAACAGAGGATCTAATAGAAGTAAAAAAGAATTGAGTTGTTTCTTGATCCTATGTTTTTAGAGGGGGTTATAAGGACGAATTGTATGTGTGTGTGTGTTGTTCGAATGAATGCACTGTATCAAAGTGGACTACCTTCAAACATATATACCCCTCATGAATTGTAGGGTCAAGTAATAATCTTCTCACCCACCGGTTTAACACAGCGGGCGACCACGATCCCCTGCTCATAACAGGCCCTAGATTATCCACCCAATCATTCCTTTTATCCATACCTGAAATCCCATTAACAGCCTGTTCATCAGAAACGAGAAGCTTAGTCATGTTTGGCGCAACAAATTCAACAACAGGTTGCACAAAAACTTGTTTGTCTTCTTCCATTTGAACAGAAATAACAGCGTTTGAAGGCTCCTCTGATTTAGGGTTAGCAGATCTATAGCCACCAAGGGTAATCCAACTTCCTTGTAACACTACTTTGTTCAGGATTCGTAGTCTCAGCAACAGAAACATCTTTGGGAGCCAAACTTTGAACAATTGGCTGGAATTACTAGTCAGAATTAGAGCGATTGCATTGCGTTAGATTGAAATTGAGTGTGAATGTTGTGAAATTGGAGGTTTAATTGCATAAATATGTGATTAAATTGTGTTGTGATTGAATGCTCAGGAACGTGCGTGTGTGTGTTGAAAAGGGGGTTATAAGGGTAAAGGTTGGACCGATTACCATTTTACCCTTGAACATGGACAACGAGTTAATAGAAGTAGACGACGGGGAGGCGAAATGCAACAAAAATGAAATATGCAGTGTTAAAATCTAAAGTTTATGAAATCTGGAGACAAAGTGAAATTTTCCCCAAAGCACAGGGAGGAAAATTGTAATTTACTCTTATTTTTAAGATAGTAAAGTGAATTTCATTAGTTTCACGTTAAACTGAATTCACAATGTCTTCTTAACTTCTTTATGCATAATAGAACTAATATTGTGTTCTCAAGTTTCATTCAAGGAAATAATAGATTCTTTGGGAGGAAGTAAGGGAACATTGTGTTCCGTAGGTTTTTTTATGGAGAGAAAGGAAGAGAAATGGAGGGGTATTTATGCCAAAATTCATTCTTCCAAATTAGAAAGAAATGAAGAGGAAGGAAAGGAAAAGAAAGGGAGGAATGTCCTTTTCTTCTCTCCCTAAATGAAACTCGAGAACACAACGTCAAGTCGTGGTTAAATGTCCGTTGTTTCTGGTATTTATATTTGTATTTTTATGTGAATTTGAGTTCTGAATGATTTAATTCGATACGGTTTGCGTTTTGCAGGTGTAAACGAGTTTAAGGAGCATTTCGGAAGCTAAACGGGGCATTGGATTGAAGCTATGAGGAACTGGGTGCGAGAAATGAAGAAAACAGCTAACCAGGGCCTTAAGCGCGTTGACAACGCAGGATAACAGCGTTGCCGACACCAAATCGGCATAGAACCCCCTTGGACAGTCATTTTTCACGTCACTGGAGCATACGACATTGACGATGCACCACTACGGCATCGTCAACGCAACGATCTGGTTAGGTACGTTGACTTTGGTCGACAGCGTTGCTTTTTGGGAATTTTTGTATGGGATTGATAAAATATGATCGTTGTGGGTTATAGACTAATTCCTTATCACTCCTAAACCATCATTCATCATAGGATCCATCTCCAATCACTACCAATCATCATCCGACTTCCAAGTTTCCACCATGATGAAAGGCTAATCTTCTAGGGTTTCACTCTGGTGTAGATTTTGTAAGACTTTTAGGGTTCTTGACATTGTGATTAGTTTTTAATGTTTGTTAATTGCATTTGAACATTTAAAATACACTCCCACCTTTGACTTCGTGAAATGAATTCGTTCTACATTGCTTTGATATGAGATTAGGGTTTACATGTTCTTGAGTAACGAAGCACATCTTTTTCCGTCTTGTGACGTTGATAGCTATTGGCGCCTAAGCCTTGAAACACTAAACCTGTTAGCACCGATTTATGATTTTGATTACAACTAAAACATTTAGGAACCCTAGGTCTTATAATTTCGAACCGGGTATGAACCTTGTTTCAAATAATTGTTTCAAACCAATATTCTAAGTTTTGCAATCATAGTTAAAAATTGTTTTCGTAACTAGTGACAAACCGTTGGATAATTCCAACACCTTTTTCAACCAAAATACAAAAGAATCAATTTAGCAAGCTTCTTTGCCGCTTGTTATTTGTTTGAGGTAATTAGGACTATATAAATTTATCTTTGACCGGACCGCGACACTCCGATCATTAGGGTGGAAGGGGTGTTCCCAGGTTCAAGCTTAGGGTTGCGTGGGTTCCCTGGAAGGGGTGTTCCCAAGTTAAAAATGAAGATGGATTCAAGGGTTCAATTGGTTCATGAACTGTTTTGGTGATGTAACGTGTATGTACATTTGATGGTAGTTTCTTGCTACAAGGAATAATAAATTTTTGTCGGCAGTTAAAAAAAAATGGTTCATGAACTCGTATTGGAACAATAGGTAGAGATGTTCTGGCACAAGTTTCAATGTTTTTTTAACTTAATTTTATTATTACAGTGAGTCAACATTTCTTTATTTTTTAACTTAATTTTATTATTGTAGTGAATATTGAGTTTAAAGTCATACGGACCACATAGATTAAAACAAATTTGTTGGAAAAAACAAAACCAAAATTTAACCCATCTCACAAATACCGACCAGGTAATTTACTCCTAAAAATTGAGCAAACCCTCATAATTTATTAATCTTACAAAAGAATATATTCGGGTCAACATTTGAACCAAACGATACACACTTATAATATCATCACAATGATCTTGATGAAAGCACGATTTTTAAGGTAATTGTAAGGTAATATTCTAATCATACATTCATAGTAAGAACGTGGGGTTTTTGGGCGTTTTTTCTCAAAAAAAACGCTTCTCCACGCCTTGAAACCGTCCCCTAGGTGTTTTTTTCAAAAAAAAAAAATGTTTTGGCATTGTTTTTTCTACTCCGTGTTCAAAAGTTTTGGCCAATTACCGCCCTTCTACTTTTTCTTTGCCCAATATATTTTTTTGATGGTTTTTACTATTTAATTCTATTACACCTCTTTTAACATAATGTCTCACAACTCTTACATCCCTACTACACCTATTTTAGAAAAACACCCTATAATGTCACGTTGACTGCCACATGACGAAAAATGTCCAAAGGTAAAATAATTATTTGTGTCTTCCACTACAAATTACAAATGGTCTAAAGGGTACATCAGAGGTTTTACAAAAGTTTAGGGTCTAAATGCAACTTTTTTAATCATGCTTTGCTCATTATTTAACTATTTAATATGCTTTGCTCATCCTCTTGTTTTGGTGCATTATTTAATTAATGAAAACAGTGCTGACGAAATCACGAATCTCTCATGAAAAAAATCCACACGCTCGCTAACGCGTGTACATCACGGAACAAGAAATAAGAAGTTTGATGCGACTGTTACACACGCGCTATGATGATGTTGCTGTATCCCCGGCATTTTTTCTTTTTTTTTTTTAAATTTAAATCTGAAAACTTCATAATTATTAAAGATTCTTTTTGACACGTAGAGGGAGAAAGAAGCCATTGTGATTTGTTTTTTTTTTTTTAATTTTTTTTTAAGTTATGAATTATTCGTGAATGTCAGGACGTCTAGCATACGTTTTCTTAACTGGGTCCGTGTTAAAGAGCCCACTCGCAAAATAGATCCTCAATTTACACCCCTCAATGAGAAACCCCTATCACACAGACTCCAACTTGAGACCTGAAGGAGAAAACTCACTCAGACCCACCATAGGTAAAACTTAAATACCCGTGATCACCAGTAGAGCACTAGTGATGGTTATTTGGCATCTTTTAATTTCATATTTTGGCCACTAATTTTTCATGAGAGTTTATTTTATCACTTACGCTTAAAAGTACCAAAGAAGTTAAAGAGATTTTATTTTGTTACTTTCGCTTTGTTTCCTAAAAGAACTTGAGCTTGTGATCATCTAAACCTATTTCAATACTTTAATCGAATAACGACCCATTTCTATCATACACTTTGTTGTTCAAAGAAAATGTTCATGATGTCTTTATAATCCAGTAGACACTAGTACATTTACTTATATGTTATACTTTGTTGTTGGTTCAAGACTTCACGTATTCTATTTAATAATGTTGGTTTAATAATTTATTTGGTTCGCAAAATTCTTCGGAGTTGAATTCCGAATTCAAAGGATAGCATGCTTGGTTGAAGAGCTACTAGAAGATCATAAAAGTGGTTGGGCCCAGTCTGCACCAAAAAGAGCTCGCGCAGACGTTTTTTAATGAAACGTCTTCGAAAAACAGTCTGCAAATGACAATGTCTGCGCGTGGTCTGTGCGATGAAGACCCTGCGCAGATCTTTTTTAGAAAAGCAAACACCACCTTAGGCAATAAAGAAAACGAAATTTCAACCCGTCTAGGAGGTATCAGACCAACTTGGATCTGATGTATGGATCCTTTACTTGCTTCATCACCTTGCACTTCTGCAAAAACAATACAACTTTCTACAAGTTTATCAAGTGACACAAATTGTAAAATTCTGAAAAAATCAATGCACTATCGTCATAAATGAAACCATAGGGGCAAAATCGTTAACATGTTAATACTTAAGTGACAAGACCACAAGTTTTGCCCCAACACCCACATTAAAAAACTAAACAAAACCCCATTATTTATTAATCTTACATCAGCAACCTTTAGTTCTGTACCTCTATTTCCCATGAATCATCACACTTCAATCTTAAAAATTGAATCTTTCATTCTTTAACCAAGGATCTTGATCAGCTGTGGGATTCCCTTGAGGGTTATGGTGGGGCTCTGAGATTGCAACAAGAAATCTTGAACAAACAACAAATCAGCAAGCTTACAAGGTAGAATGTAAAGATGATTCGCAGGACTTTTCTTATGATAATATATGTTGTGTTCTTGATTAAGATTTCATCAATGGTTGATCTTGTTGCTGTTTTGTTGATGATCATCTTACATGTTTGACCAGTTACATAAGTCAAATTGGCAAATCTTTACAGAATATTATGAGTTTCTGGTGTTTTTAACTTGTTATTTTGAATGTTTAGGGATGGGATATGGTAATCTGAAATGGGTTTTTAGTTTCTTGAATGATTGATCTTTTTGCATCTGTTGATTAATGATAATTATTTTGCATTTTTTGACTGATTACAGAAGTCAAAATGGCAGTTTTTGATGAGCCATTTGATTTTCCAAGGGTTTTCATCATTTTATGTAGGATATTCTTATCTGGGGTTTCTTCATTGATTGATTTTGTTGCATCTGTTTATGATTATTTGAAATGTTTGACCATATGGACAAGTCAAAGTTGCAAATCTTGCAAAAAAATTTCTAGTGTTTATATCATGCCAGTTCACCTCAAATCTAACATGTTAAAGAACTTTATTGGTTTTTGTTTTTAGCTTGGATTTCTTCTTAGATTGATCTTTTTGAAACTATTGCTAAATGATAATTATTTTAGATTTTTGATGAATTAGAGAAGTCAACACAGCAATTTCTGAAGAACCATTTGACTTTCCAAGGGTTTTTATCATTTTATGTAGGATATTCTTATCTGGGTGTCTTCATTGATTGATCTTTTTTACATCTGCTGATGATTATATGTCAAGTTTGACTATTTGGACAGGTCAAAGTAGCAAACTTGACCAAAAAAAGTTTGATTTTTCCTAGTGTTAATTCTTATCATGTCAGTTCACCTTAAACTTAACATGTTATACAACTTTATTTGGCTTTTCTTAGCTTGGATTTCTTAGATTGATCATTTGGGGGGGGGGGGGGGGGGGGGAGGATATTGCACGGTTCTCCCAACCGCTGGAGTGATCTCACTCCACAAGCTAGCTTAGCCCCATAGCTGCCTGGCGGTTACTACCCACCGAAGCGAAAGCTTGGAGGGTGTGCCTGCCAGGATTCGAACCCGGGTTCTCTGGGAAGAGGTGGGTGAGGCTGGCCACTGGGACACCCCAAGTGGTTAGATTGATCGTTTTGCATCTGTTCATGATTATATTACATGTTTGACCTGTTACACAAGTCAAAATAGCAAAATCTATATAAGTTTCTTGATGTCTAATTCTGAAGTTAAAGAATGTTTCTCCCATTTTGACACATTTCAGTTGAAGAGTTTGAACAACACATCTTTCGCCTTTCAAAATAGTAATTCTGGGAGTCAACTTAAAGATTAGTCATGAGTAGTAACATTTTCACATTCGAAAATTCATCGAATTCGCCTATGGATTTCAGTTACATGGATGAACTCTTGTTAGATGGATGTTGGTTACAAACAACTAACGAATCTCAAATCTTGAACAATAATCCCTCTGCTTCCAACCCCCCTTTTGATCCATCATTTCAATGGCCCAAATTGGAATCCAACATCGAAAAACCGGTGTCAAACGATCAAGAAAGAGAATCGCCAAAATCCCATGTCAAAAGCCTCATTAATTCACCAAACCCCTCTGAATTTTTTTTCGAATCAAGCAAACAATGGTGGATTGCACCAATGGCAAGTTCTGGCTCTTCATTATCTGTGATGGAAAGATTGATTTATGCTATTGATAGCATTAGACGTTACGCGATTGACAAGCATGCACTTATTCAAGTATGGCTACCAGAAACTAGAGAAGGAAACAAAGTTTTAAGCACAAGCCGACGGCTTTTCTCTCTTGATTTGAATTGCCCTCAGCTTTCTTATTACAGAAATGTATCAGAAAGTTACCATTTTCCAGCTGAAGGGGATGCTAAAGAAAATGTAGGACTGCCCGGAAGGGTATTTATGGAAAAAGTACCCGAGTGGACTCCTGATGTTCGGCTTTTTAAGATTGAAGAGTATTCGAGAGTTTCTCATGCTCAAGAACATGATGTTCGTGGGAGTTTTGCGATTCCGGTTTTTGATCATGATGTTAAGAATTGCATTGGTGTTGTTGAGGTTGTTATGACTACTCAGAAGAGTAAATACACTCTAGAGATTCAAAGCCTTTGTAACGCTCTTGAGGTATGCTTTTTATAGTTTTTCAAGATTATCGGTAGTTAAAAAGTTTAATACAAACCTTCAAGGGGTGGTACAGTGGTAAGTGGTAAGCACCTGATTCCCCTCCGGCAGAGGTCTTAGGTTCGAATCTTGTTTCCACTGGTTTCCTGCCATAACCTCTTGAAGGCTACTTGCCCAGCGGAAGCTACGATTGGTTAACAGGGTATTAGTGGGTCCCGTGAGTTTTCTAGTAACGGGTTTTCATGGTATAAAAAAGTCTAATCCAAAAGCACTTTCATGATTTTGATAGGCAGTTGACCTCAGGAGTTCCGAAGTTTCAAACACACAAAATATCAAAGTAAGTGGTGGCTTCTATCATCCTGCATTACCGGAGATTCTTGAAGCCCTTAAATGTGCATGCATGAAGCATAATCTACCACTAGCTCAGACATGGATTCCATGCATCAACCAAGGTGGAAAAGGTGGTTGCCGCCACTCCGACGAGAATTTAATCCGCTGTATCTCCACGGTTGATTCTGCTTCATACGTATCTGACCATCGATTTAAAGATTTTCAAGAAGCTTGTTCTGAGCATCACTTGTTTATAGGTCAAGGTGTTGTGGGTAAAGCTTTCACAACCAGTGAGCCGTTTTGTTACTCGCCTGATGTCACCGCATACTTGAAAGCCGAGTACCCGCTTGCTCATCATGCTAAAATCTTTGACTTGCATGCTGCTGTGGCTATACTAGTCAGAACCAAGTATGCTCCCGCGGTTGACTTTGTGTTGGAATTTTTCTTGCCTGCTGACTGCAAGAATCCTGAAGAACAAAAAGCAATGATTAATTCGTTGTTGGTTATTATACGAAAGGTTTGCGGAGGCTTGAGGATCGTTGCGGAGATGGAGTTGCAGGAAGATGGTGTTCACAAAGGTTTACTTGTAGCTTCCGATACTGAACCTGTGCCAAAAAAAGAAGAAACAAATGGTCACAGTCATGGTCCGGGGTCGGGGTCAGGCTCAGGCTCAGGCTCGGGTTCAGAACTAGAGAAACGACGTGCTGGTGCTAAGCTGGAGAAAACTATCACCTTAGAAATGATAAGGCAACAGTTTGCTGGCAGCTTGAAAGAGGCTGCCAAGAATATCGGTGGTAAGTTTTTTTTTTTTTTTTTTTTTTTTTTGCAAAATGATGCAAAGCGGAAACATGTGGTTGCTTTATAGTGAATTATAAATTTGACAGGTTTCACCAAATTTTTGTATTTAAAAAGTGTGAAATAAATACTGAAGTTAAAGATTAAAATAAACGCGTAAATAAAAAAAATTGGTAATCACTAAAAAAGGGGAAAATCTCTAATGACAAAATTCGAGTCCTAAATGATGTCACTTGGGGCCCGACAGCTTGGCGTTTGTCACACGATCTGGCTCGTCGAGATCTTTCGTCCACTGCTTATGGGCCTCGTAACTCTAAAACGGATATGCAGGCAGCATGGTTCTATCTCACATCTTGACTCGTGTTACTGTACTTGCAGTTTGTCCAACGACTCTAAAACGGATATGCAGGCAGCATGGGATACAACGATGGCCATCTCGAAAGATCAAGAAAGTCGATCACTCACTAAAGAAGATCCAACTTGTAATGGAGTCGATCCATGGCGGGTCGGGTTCGTTTCAGATCAGGTCTCTCTATTCAAATTTCCCGAAACTTGCATCACCCAACCCATCAACAACTACCCATTCTCCCTATCCAGCTACAAATATTGAAACCTTCGACTCTAAGCCCATGGACAGCACCATCGTGACCACTTCATGCAGCCTGAGTTCGAGTTCGGGCCATTCTTTATCTGGTGACACCCACAACGTACCAAGCTTCAACGAAGTTACCAATGACGGAGCTCTAAAAAGAACCAAAAGCGACGCAGATATTCATGCATCGAACAATCCAGACAAAGAACCAAAGATCTTTCTAAGATCTCAGAGCCATAAAGTGCTGAACGAGCCTCTCACTACTAAACTAAAGAGTATCCCCGATGGAATATTACCTATTAAATGTGAAAATCATCCCCCTAAACCACGTGAAGGCAATCTTTGGAGGGTAAAAGTGACGTTTGGTGAAGAAAAGTTACGATTTCGGATGCAAAAATATTGGGGTTACAGTGAATTGTTGCAAGAAATTACAAAAAGGTTTTGCTTGAATGATACCAGCAGGTATCAATTAAAGTATCTCGATGAGGATAACGAATGGGTGTTACTAACTTGTGACGCTGACGTAGAAGAGTGTCTTGATGTTTATAAGTCGTTTAAAAAAAGTGGCACCATTAGGCTCACTCTTCGTGAGCCACAACTTCGTGTCGGTAGTAGTGTGGGTTCAAACCAAACTAAAACCGAAATATTCAGTTATGGAATATTGTAAACCAATCGGTTTCGGTTAATTAGTTTGGATTTTTCGGTTATGGTTTGGGTTTTATGTTCACCATGGTATTGATATATGGCGTTGTTTTTTGTTTATAGCAAAGGAGTTTGTGTGACATATAAAATGTATAGTAGATTTAATATATAGCAGGTGATATAGATACAACATCATGTAATGCATAGTGTATAAGTAGTTATGTGTGTTGTATTGCAAATGCAAGATACTATTGTGTGTATTGCCTATATAAGTTAATACTTCCCATTGGCTTTTTTTTTTTTTTTTTTTTTTTTTGCATTCAGCATAGTTTCATGCATGATATGATATGTATTTTGTTACTATCTACTTAAGTTACGACTCAATAGTCAAACTTTTATGGTTATTTACACATTTCAGCTTGAGAGGCTAAGTACTCGAGTCCAACAACAATATCACTAATCAAAGGCCGGAAATTTGCTTCATCCTGAAGACACATCGCAGTTATTGCAACCATATGGTGCACCGTACGCATCGAAAATCGACCAGGCAGTAGAGGGTCCACCAATTGAACATACTTCTTACGGTCTCTCAAAAAGGGACGGGCCTGAATAAGTTCAAGGATGTTATTGAAAGGAGTGACAATTTGTGAAAAAAAAAATGTACTCACCCAAGAAACCAAATTCTGCTCTCCGGGTTTCTTTGTCTTGTCAATAGCCTTTCGGCCAGTAACCAACTCCAACAAGACAACGCCAAAGCTATATATATCAGACTTTATAGTTAATTTTCCACTCATTGCATAATCAGGAGCGCAATAACCATATGTACCAATAACACGGGTTGACACATGAGTGTTATCGCCAACTGGGCCTAGTTTAGCCATTCCAAAGTCTGAAAGCTTAGGATTGAAGTCATTATCCAATAATATATTTGAAGACTTTAAATCACGATAAATTACGGGTGGATTTGCTTTGCAATGGAGATACTCAAGGCCACGAGCTGCACCGACAGCAATCTTTAATCTGGTGTGCCAATCCAGTGGCTCCTGATCAAGCTCTAGATCTGGAAATCAAAAATATAACAATCATTTTTAGCACTCAAATAGTCAAATCTAAAGGCACAAGTATACCATAAGGCCTACCAAAAAGATGATTTTCTAGGCTACCCAGTGGCATGTACTCATAGACCAATAGTCTCTGATCTCCATCTGCACAATAACCTATCAAAGTAACAAGGTTCGAATGGCCCAAGAGATATTAGAACAATATTAAATATAAGCTAGATCTTATATAGGTTTATTAAGTTTATAGGTAACATTATGTCATTAATTATTATTGTTATTCTTTATAATATAAAGTTAGGGACGGTTATTAGTTTTCTCCGGGATGTATATATATATTCGTATCATGTAATGTTACATTTACCAATTCAATCAAGAACCCTATCAATACATTCTGTTAATCCTTACAAATTTCATCCAATATAGTGGTATCAGAGCCACCGATCCGTGATCATTATTCGACAGATTCATTACAATATCATCATTTTTCAGTCTCAGAAGATTACAATTTCATCAGACCTGTAAACATGACGACGAATGGTGGAATTCAAACCCAAATTCCCAAATTATTGGGACAGAATTACTACCATAGGCATATACAGATGAATGTTTTACTAGAATCACAAGACTTATGGTCAATTGTGGATGAAGGTTATACCGAAATTGCATCCAATGCACCGGAGAATGAACAGAATGTTTATAAAGAAAAGGTTAAAAAGGACAAGAAGGCGATGCATATTATGTTCCAGTCAGTGAACGAAATGGTATTCGAACGTATTGCAACATGCAAAACATCAAAAGATGCATGGGAAGTTTTGCACAAAGCATACAGAGGGGAGAACAGGGTTAAAACGGTAAGGCTTCAAACCCTAAGATGTGAATTCGATAATTTACGAATGAAAGAAAGTGAAAGTATAGAAGATTATGTTAACCGTACCACGATAATAGTCAATCAATTACGTATGAATGAAGAACGGATAGATGAACAACGTGTAATTGAGAAAATCTTAAGAAGTTTGACTAGGAAGTATGAATCGGTGGTCGTGGCAATTGAAGAATCGAAAGATCTAAATATGATTTCCACTGAGGAACTGTTAGGTATTCTTCAATCACATGAATTAAGGTTAAAACAGTATGATGATACATCCGTAGAACAAGCGTTTCAAGTTCAAGGGAGTAATTACGATAGATCAAGACAGTTTAAAAATGATATCCCAGGAAGGGGACGAGGAAAAGGAAGGAACAGGTTTAATGGTTCGATTCGGTGTTACAATTGTCAAAGAATAGGGCATACGGCTAGATTTTGTAACAAACGAGAAGATAGTGATAGATCAAACAATGCTATGTTACATAAGGAAGATGTAGAAGATGAAGACGATGACACTATGTTTATGATCTTTAATGTGGAGGAAGTAGTCAAAAACGACTGCTGGTACCTAGATAGCGGATGCAGCAATCACATGACAGGCAATAGAAGCCTGTTTGTAAATCTGGACGAATCAGAACAAAGGGAAGTAAGAACTGGAGATGATAAAAAGTTAGAAGTTCTCGGATGTGGAGAGGTAAACGTCAGAATCAAGGGACAAGATAAGAAGATTCCGAATGTGTTTTATGTGAATGGGTTAAAACATAATTTATTAAGCGTCGGTCAGTTAGTGCAGAAGGGTTATGATGTAAGATTTAATAAAAAAGGATGCACAATTCATGATTCATCTGGTTACTGCATGGGAACTATTAAGATGACAGGTAACAAGATGTTCCCGTTGAATATGAAACATGACATAGTTCCTAGAGTTTGCAACATGACTACTCAAGACAACTCGGTTTTATGGCATCGAAGATACGGACATGTGAACTTCGAGACTCTGCATGATATGGGCATGAATGAGACGGTAAGTGGATTGCCAAAGATCGATAAATCATCGCACATATGTGAAGGATGCATCTTTGGTAAACATGCTAGAAAGCCGTTCTCAAAGAAAGCTGTATGGCGAGCAAGTGAACCTCTTCAACTTATCCATTCTGATATCTGTGGACCCATGAAAACACAATCTATCGGAGGGTGCAGGTATTTTATTACATTTATAGATGATTTTTCGAGAAAGACATGGGTATATTTTCTAAAGTTCAAGTCTCAAGCCTTAAGTTACTTTAGAAATTTCAAACGTCTAGCAGAGAATCAAATAGGTTATAAAATTAAGAGCATGAGGACGGACAGGGGCGGAGAGTATTGTGGACATGAATTTCAAAATTTTTTAAAGGAAAACGGAATACATCATCAACTTACTACTAGTTATACTCCTCAGCAAAACGGGGTAGCAGAAAGAAAAAATAGAACTCTCATGGAATTAAGTAGGAGTATGATGAAAATGAAAGAACTACCAAACATGTATTGGGCCGAAGCCGTGTCTTGTGCTACTTATCTACTGAATCGAACTATCACCAAAAGTGTTCCAGAACTAACACCACAAGAAGTATGGAGTGGTAGGAAGCCCAATGTAGATCATCTCCGGATATTCGGGTGTATTGCTTATGTTCATATTCCAAAGCAAAATCGTACCAAGTTAGATGTTAAAACCGAGCGGGTTATATTCGTTGGGTATAGCGAACATAGTAAAGCATACAAGCTATATAATCCGGTGACAAATAGAACAATCATAAGCAGGGATGTAATCTTCAGTGAAAGTCAACACTGGGTAACTACAAAAGGAAGTGATGGAAAGTTATGCATAGGAATGAACAATGTAAGTGATGATGATCAAACTGTGGCTGTAGAGGATATGGTAGAAGACCGAAGCGGAAGTGAAACACCTTCAGTGAGCGGTGCAAATGAAAATCATACAAGTAACAATGAAGATAATATGCAAAATGCTGATGATGAAGAAACAGGAAATAGAAATAGTGAGGGATCCGGAGTTCATGAAGACACTTCATCTGATTCTGAAAATGAGGTTATAAAAACTAAACAAGTGTCAGAAATATATCAAAATTCTTCGGCTCTAACAGAAGCACAAGTAAGGGAACTTTATAACAAAAGCCAAAGTAATGCTAGTAATGTAGTGAATTTTGTCTTGTATGCGGACTCTGACCCAACGACATATAATGAAGCAAGCAAAGATATCAAATGGCAAGAAGCCATGGATAAGGAGATGGAGTCCATAATCAAAAACGATACCTGGGATCTAGTGGATCCTCCTAAGAATCAAACACCAATTGGTGTTAAGTGGATATACAAAACGAAATATGACGAGCATGGAAAGGTAAGCAAGTACAAGGCTAGATTAGTAGTGAAAGGTTATAGTCAAAAATACGGGATAGATTATCAAGAAGTCTTTGCCCCGGTAATAAGATTCGATACAGTTCGTCTTGTACTTGCATTAGCAGCACATCATGGATGGTATTTACACCAAATGGATGTTAAAACGGCCTTCTTAAATGGGAATCTTAAGGAATGTGTCTTCACTGAACAACCAGAAGGATATGTAGTGAAAGGTGAAGAAAAGAAGGTATGTAAACTAAAGAAGGCATTATATGGTTTAAAACAAGCTCCGAGAGCTTGGTACAGTAGAATAGAAGGATACTTTATTACACATGGATTCAAGAAGTGTACGTATGAACATACCTTATTCACGAAAATATCTAAAGATGAAAGGATAATTATCTGTCTGTATGTGGACGATCTTATTATAGCTAGTGATTCAATGTCTAGTCTCAAGACATTCAAAGATTTGATGAAACGTGAGTTTGAAATGACTGATATGGGAACGCTGCACTACTTCCTGGGAATGGAAGTCACTTTCAACAATGGAAACATCATTCTCTCACAACATCAATATGCAAAGGGTTTATTAGACAGATTCAATATGATAAACTGCACCACGCTTTCAACTCCAATGGAATATGGTTTGCGCTTGTCAAAACAAGACATGGACGATGATGTAGATTCCAATTTATATAGGAGACTGGTGGGAAGTTTGATGTATCTGACAAATACTAGGCCAGACATAATGTTTGCAGTCAACAAGATAAGTCAATTCATGGAGCAGCCCAAACGAAGTCACTAGGAAGCAGGAAAGAGAATTTTAAGATATATAAAAGGAACTCTAAACCAAGGACTCGTTTACTCAAAAGGAGGGAAAGGGACATTAACGGGTTTCAGTGACAGTGACTATGCGGGTAACATAGATGATAGTAAGAGCACATCTGGATACGTATTTCAATTAGGAACAGGAACTATAGCATGGCAGTCAAAGAAACAAAAGGTAGTAGCTTTATCTTCAACAGAAGCTGAGTATATTGCTCTTTCCATGGCAGGATGTCAAGCACTCTGGCTTAAAGGAATTCTGGAGGAACTTCAAGAAGGAGTCAAAGGTCCAGTAATAATTCATTGTGATAATAAATCCACAATAAGTCTTGCCAAAGATCCTGTATTTCACGGCAAAAGCAAACACATAAGAATTAAATATCATTTCATTCGAGATTTGATTAAGAACAACAATGTAGAAGTACATTTCTGTCCCACCGGAAATCAAATTGCCGATATACTCACCAAAGCTTTGCAGCTAAAGGTCTTCAACCATCTGAAAAATCAGCTGCAGATATGGGATGCACACGCTGACTAAAGGTTCAGCAAATTTCTCGATCTAGCTTACGGGAGGGTATTAGAACAATATTAAATATAAGCTAGATCTTATATAGGTTTATTAAGTTTATAGGTAACATTATGTCATTATTATTGTTATTCTTTATAATATAAAGTTAGGGACGGTTATTAGTTTTCTCCGGGATGTATATATATATTCGTATCATGTAATGTTACATTTACCAATTCAATCAAGAACCCTATCAATACATTCTGTTAATCCTTACAAATTTCATCCAATAAGAGACTCAACATAAAAATCTCCACGATGAACTCCGGGTTCCCTTGAAGACCGTTGAGGTTAAGCTGCTTAACAGCAACTATCTGTTCATCAAATTCAACAATTATTCCCACAATCTAAGACTTAAAAGCATCACATAAACGAAATCCATCCTCAAAATGATTATACTTATCTTAAGATGATAAAAATTGGCAATGGTAATTGGTAAACAAATTTAAGAATACAACTTACTTCCCCTGATCCTAATTGGCCCTTATAAACACGACCGAATCCACCTTTTCCAATCAAATTAGCTCCCATGAAATTGTCTGTTGCAATAGCAAGTTCATGAAATGTAAAACAACGTGCCATTTTAGCTCTCTGACTACTAAACCCTTTGCCGCTACTAGAATCTGTCACGTTCCCATCTATACACATGCAGAGATATTACAACCAAACCACATTATTGAAAACACGATACATCAATTATGTGAACCCAAGATTCTTTTCCCGAATTCTCTTATTTCACCCTTTTGTATTTACAATAATAAAACATAATATATAAAATATACGCTTATGTGAGATATTTGACTTCAAATATATTAAATTATTAGTTAGGAACTTATACGTAATTTCAATCATATCTAATCTCAAATTATCATTTTGTAACTTCTAAAGATTCATTAGTAAGTATTTAATAAATCTTTATTCAACCATAACAATGAATATTAAATCAAATTAAACGATAAGCTACAACAGATCAAATGTATTATTATTCACAGTTTCATACCTGCAACTTCAATGGATGCCATATCATCATCATTATTTTTGACATTTTTAGAACGAAATTTAATCCAACAAGAGCACCTCATCTTTAATAACTGATTCAACACATACATAGAGATGCTTCAAAACGATTCAGAAATTCATATAACGAAACAACAAGCTACACATTATGAAATAAAAACATTACTTGAGCATACATGAAGTAAAAACCGACCTAAATAGATGAATCCGGCAAGTGTTTACGAAAACTCTTAATGCAATAACGCGGCATTGCTACAAAAATTCAACACCCAACGAATTTGTTAGATAGTATTTATATCTATTGTATTTTTCCTTATTCTTTAGGGGTCTTGTTGTAGTTTTCTCCTCTATATATTGTTGTATTCATTCTATTCTTTTCATCAATGAAATTCATCTTTTCACATTCACACATGGTATCAGCCATTCCCTTAATTGGTTGAGTTTCCAAGACCTTTTGCTCCCCCACCCCTCTTTCTTCTTCCTCACCGATCATCTTCCTGCATCTCTCCTTCTCCTTTTTTTTCTTTTCTTTTTCTGCCTTCACTCCACTTCTGTCTCTTCTTCCGTCTGCCCTCTGTTCTCCATGGCTTCCTCTTCTGCCAATCCCTTAATGTCGGGTCTTGCACCGATGATTGCTATTAAGCTATCACCCACAAATTACATAAGCTGGAAAACTCAGATGGAACCGATATTATCTTATCAGCAGTTGTTACCTCATATTGATGGTTCAGTTAATCCGCCTTCTCCTACAATTTCGTCAGAAGATAAACAGGTACAGAACCCTGAATATGCCTCTTGGGTCAGAAACGAGCAGCAGACAATTATAATTTTGAATTCCTCGCTGACTGAGGAAGCTTTTTCTGTTACGATTGGGCGTACTTCGGCCCGAGATATTTGGCTGGCCCTTGAAGCAGCCTTTTGCAATGCTTCGGTCGAACGGGTTCAAAATTTACGCGATAATCTTCGCGCTCTTAAGAGAGGTGACAAACCGGTTGCGGACTTTGGACGGGCCTTCAAAGCTATATGTGATCAACTCAATGCCATTGGTCATCCCGTTGATGCAATGGATCAAATGCATTGGTTTCTATGTGGTCTCGGTGCATCCTTCGAAAGCTTTTCAACTTCCACTCGATCGGTACGTCCTATCCCATCTTTTATTGATCTTCTTGCTAGTGCTGAAAGCCATGAGATGTTTCTAAAAAATTTGCATGGCAATATTGATTCTCCTGTTGTTGCTTTCACTGCCCAAAACTCGAATCCTAGGCAGCCTACATCTTATCGGCCCAACAAGCCCAATTCGGGCAATTTTAGGCCCAATCGCCAGGGATTTAACAACAACAGGGGGTTTCATAAGAGTTTTGGGCGCCAAAATCGTATACCGAAGTGTCAGCTATGCCATAAGTCTGGCCATTCCGCGGCCCAATGTTTTCAGTTGGCCTCGTATGCTCAATCTGCCTCTCCGACTTCGGAACAATTGGCTAGTGCATTCCATGCTCAATGCAACTTAAACGCCACGGTTCCCGATTGGACATCCGACACTGGGGCCACCACTCACATGTTACCGAATACTAATGCTCTTCAAAATCCGACTCCAACTCAAGGTAACCAAAAAGTTTATTTTGGCAATGGTCAATCCCTTCCTGTTACACATATTGGGCACACACAAATTCAAGGTAATATTGCCCTTAATGACGTTTTGGTGGTTCCATCTATCACCAAAAATCTATTGTCCATTGGGAAATTGACCGAAGATAATAATGTTGATGTTATTTTTTCTCACCCCTATTTTTATATTCAGGATCGCGCCACCAAGCAGACTCTAGCCCAGGGGTGCCGTGAAGACGGCCTCTACGTTCTTCGCCAAACTCATGAAGCCTTGGTTACCGCATCATCTTGTCCAAAAGCTTCATTTGAGTTGTGGCATTCGAGACTTGGTCATGTTAATTTTGATGTTATCTCTATGTTGAAAAATAATGGGTTTTTGTCGTTTACTTCCGTATTACCTAAACCGGGTCTTTGTTCCCCGTGTGAACTTGCAAAAGCAAAAAGACAATCTTTTTTGACTAATGATAAACGGGCATCTATGCCACTTGAACTAATTCATTGTGACTTGTGGGGACCCTCTCCCATTAGGTCAATTGGTAATTTTTTATATTATGTTGCCTTTGTGGATGATTACTCGAGGTTTACTTGGCTATATCCTCTTAAAGCCAAATCCGATTTTTTTGATGCTTTATCAGTATTTATATCTTTCATTCAAACTCAGTTCTCTACTAAAATCAAAATTTTCCAAAGTGATGGTGGCACAGAATTTACCAACAACCGAGTTCAAAAATTGCTAGCTCAAAATGGTACTTTTCATCGGATGTCTTGTCCTCATACCCCACAACAAAACGGTAGGGTTGAACGAAAGCATCGTCATATTGTTGAAACGGGCTTGGCTATGCTCTTTCATGGCAAAATACCCACCACTTATTGGGTAGATGCTTTTGCATCCGCAGTTTTTATAATTAATCGTTTACCATCAAAAATTTTACAAGGACAATCACCGTTTGAGTTCTTGTATCATCAAACACCAAAGTATAATATTTTCCGACCTTTTGGATGTCGTGTCTATCCTTGTCTCCGTGATTATACTCATCATAAATTATCTCCCCGTAGCATCCCATGCATTTTTATTGGATATTGCACCAAATACAAAGGCTATAGGTGTCTTGATCCTTCTACATCTCGTATTTACGTCACTAGAAGTGCTCGCTTTGACGAGTCATTTTTTTCCTTTTGATACCAATACCACCGCTAATAATACTCTTGACTCGCTTGAAATCACAAATTTTTTGGATGTATCACCACAAGTTGCTCCACCAAAACAGTTTCAACCCACTGTTGAAACAACCAAAAATACTAGTCCCAAACATAATACTTTCCCTTTTACTATTCCCTTTATTCCAAACCCACCTGATGTTATTCCTTCAACAGGCCCAACTGTTTTACCTACTACACCCATGAGCCCAGCTATTTCACTTGATACTCCTGAGCCCACTTCACCTTCTACCACTTCACCTTCTACCACTGCTACCTCTGAGCCCGCTTCACCTACTGTGTCGCCGGCCCAATCCTTGCCACAGCCCAGCTCTCCGTCCCTTGTTCCCTCGACTGTGTCTCCGGCCCAGCAATCATTTCAGCCTAATATTGAGTCTTCCGCTCACTCGTCTCCGACCCCGTCGGTTCCTGCTCCTCCGCCTCTTCCCACCCATCCGATGACGACTCGTTCAAAATCTGGAATATTTAAAATTCGTCATCGGGTTGACTTAGCTCATACTAAAACTCTCCCGTTACATCATGCTTTATTTGCATCCAATGATCCTACTACTTTCCTTAATGCTTCCAAAGACCCCAAATGGATACATGCCATGGAGGAAGAGTTTAATGCTCTCACTAGAAACAACACTTGGACTCTTGTTCCAAGACCTTCTAATGTCAATATTGTCGGATCTAAATGGATTTTCAGAACGAAGTTTCGAGCTGATGGTTCCATTGAACGTTACAAAGCCCGTCTCGTTGCCCAAGGCTTCAGTCAAATTCCGGGACTTGACTACTCTCATACTTTCAGTCCTGTTGTTAAAGCCACTATTGTTCGAACCGTTTTGGCGTTGAGTGTCATTCACAATTGGCATCTTCACCAGCTTGATGTCAACAATGCCTTTTTACATGGCCATTTGACTGAAAATGTCTTCATGGAACAACCTAAGGGTTTCATTAATGCTCAATTTCCATCACATGTTTGTAAGTTGAACAAAGCCATTTATGGGCTAAAACAGGCCCCTCGGGCCTGGTTTCATCGCTTAAGCTTGTTTCTCCTAAACAATGGTTTCTCCTGTAGTCGTGCGGATCCATCATTATTTGTTTACAAACGTGATAACTGCATGATGTATCTCCTTGTCTATGTGGATGATCTTATTCTTACCGGCAACCATCAACCAACTATCTCCTCCTTTATCTCCTGTCTCAATAAAGAGTTTGCAATCAAAGATCTTGGAAAACTCAACTATTTTTTGGGTCTGGAGGTTACCTACACTAAAAATGATCTCTTCATAAATCAGTCAAAATACGCTTTAGACATATTAACGCGTGCCAAGATGTTGGATGCCAAACCGGCTCCAACACCTTTAAGCACCAATGTTTCTTTTGTTTCTACAGGTACTATGTTTCAAGATGCTACATTCTACCGTTCAATTGTAGGTGCTCTCCAGTATCTGACGATCACACGGCCTGATATGTCCTATGCTGTCAATCAAGTCAGTCAATTTCTTCATGCCCCTACTACTGACCACTTTCAGGAAGTGAAACGCATTTTGCGCTATCTCAAGGGTACACTTGCTTTTGGGTTACATTACAGTCGTCCCACTACCACATGTCTTCTTGGTTATTCTGATGCTGATTGGGCTCGTTGTCTAGAGACACGTCGCTCAACGTATGGTTATTCTATATTTTTGGGTGGAAATCTAATTTCTTGGAGTGCTAAGAAACAACCTACTGTTGCTAGATCAAGTTGCGAATCTGAATATCGTGCTATGGCTAACACTGCTGCAGAGATTGTATGGATAACTCATCTTCTTCAGGAACTTCATGCTCTTCCGCCTGACAGACCTACTATTCTTTGTGATAATCAGAGTGCCATTTTTCTGACTCAAAACCCTGTTGCACATAAGCGGGCCAAGCATATAGATCTTGATTATCATTTCTTACGAGAATTAGTCCAAGCAGGAAAACTGGTTACCAAATTCGTTCCAACCAAGCTTCAGGTTGCTGACATTTTTACGAAGAGTCTTCCTTCATCGCAGTTTTGCTCTCTTCGAAATCTGCTTTGCGTTGGTCCACCACCGTTCAGCTTGCAGGGGGATGTTAGATAGTATTTATATCTATTGTATTTTTCCTTATTCTTTAGGGGTCTTGTTGTAGTTTTCTCCTCTATATATTGTTGTATTCATTCTATTCTTTTCATCAATGAAATTCATCTTTTCACATTCACACAGAATTAAAAACGAAATTTCCATATTGCAATCATTAAATTATAATTATAAAAATTATAAAAATTAAATATTAAACAAAATAGGAACAGTAAACAAACGAAATTTCCACATTTATATACTATTAATTTAAAACAATTGTGTGCATATTTGGTTGTAAGTTGTCTTAAAATGGTTGTACATTAATCGTATATAGGTTGTAAGTTGTGCTTAAGTGGTTGTACCTTAATCAAATAATAATGGTTTCATTACCTTACCAAATTTAGTCTGTTTTTGTATGCATGTATGGTTGTAAATTGTGCTTAAGTGGTTGTACCCTAATCAAATAATGGTTTCATTATCTTACCATATTCAATCGGTTTGATCCATTCAAAGTTGTGTTGTTTTATTTGTAAATTATTATTGTTTATAATAATCTAATTAATTTAGTCTAAATCTTGTATAAATATAATTTGCAACATATTGATGCAATGGTTGTTATAATGTATGCATTATGGTTTGTATAGTGGTAATGATATATATTATATATAGATTACGATGGACCTGTCAAACGAGAAAAAATTGACGCGGGTTAACGCGCGGGTCCTAGATCAACTTAGTTATTTTATTCTACGTTTTACGTTTCGGTTTAATTTCTTCGCATTAACACCGCAATTTCAGTGTCGGTGGTCGCTGACAGTAGTGTGGCATTAGTGCTCGCCCCCGCCGCAACGCGGGGGGTGCTTAATACTAGTTGGAATTTAATTAGCACCGAAAGTCTTTTAGCGCTCTGTATGAACACAGAATTTTATATTGACAGATGAACGTATAGAATCCGTTTTGGTTAATTGATGCCACTACATTACATATCATATTAATCTATATATATTCTAAAGTTTAGTTATATGTTCTATTTTAAAACCAAAATTTATGGTTGTTTTAAATGCATCATCCTATAAAAATCCTATTAATTGCATTTAATTTATATTAAATAAATAAGAGATAAGATAAAAAATAAAATAAAATAATTATATATCAATAATCATTAAAATTAATATCATCAATAACACATTATACTAAATAATATATTATAGATAAAGGTAGATTAGTTTAAAGTTAACTTTGATCTTAATTTGTTTTAATAATTGGTTTAAAGATAATTATTCCAAACTTGTGATTATTCTATAAAATGATCTTTGACAAGGTAACCATAAATTTAAATTTCGAAGTAACTAATATATTAAAAGTAGCTCAAATATAATTCGTAATAAAAACACAACAATATATTTTCAAAGAAAACATATAATAAAAAAAATAGGTAAAGGGATCCAAATGATATCAAATATTAAGAACTTATCCATGATATTAGTATCAGAATTTAATAGATTAAGATAAAATTTAAACCGAAAGATCATAAGTATCATAAAAATATCATTAAATTAAAGTTAAAAAGTAAAGAAAAGAATTATTATTATAATATTAAAATAATAAAAATATATAAAAAACTATATATATTATTAAAATATTAAAATTACTATTTGTACCGATACCAAACAAGACCGTACCGGTATTTTCGATACCAGTACCGGTTAACACCAAGCTTATCCCACCCCGTGATACTAAAAAATTATTAAATTAAAGTTAAACAGTAAAAAAAAAGGAATTATTATTATAATATTAAAATAATAAAAGTATTAAAATAACTATATATAGAGTGGGGATCCTACGGAAAGTGTGTTTTTCCTAAAAAGTGTAAAAAGTCATAAAACACAATAATTTCAGGCATAAAACACACCTAAAACTCACAAATAATAGAATGAATATTACTAAAACACCATATTCAAACTCTAATAGTCCATAAAAACTTCAAACACACCATCGTAGAAGAACTATGAATATAAAACATACAATGCTAAACAACATAAAACACAATAATATTTGTCATTCCACAATCAGAGCCTTAACATCTAAAACACAACACAAAACCCACATACATGATGTTTTAGTAATCTTCATCATATTATTTGTGGGTTTTTGGTGTGTTTTATGGTTGACATTATGGTGTTTTATGACTTTTTACACTTTTTAGGAAATTTGAACTTTCTGGCCAACTCCTATCCACTATATATATATATATATATATATATATATATATATATATATATATATATATATATATATATATATATATATATATATATATATATTCTAATATATTATTAACAAGATTTTGGCTAAATTAATTAGATTATTATAAATAATAATAATAATTTACAAATAAAACAACACAATTTGCAACAAAGCAATGCATGAAACACCATATTAAAATATAGTACAGTACATTAATGCTAGAACCTAATCTATACTATATTATAAAGCATTTCATAAGGATGCCAACCAAATTTAAGTAATTACAATCTTTTATACTTATGGTACAACAACTTAATGATGTTAGTAAGGGGTGAAATGGTCTTTCTACATTAATATTAAAAAATAAAAAAAATAATTATCTATATCTATATCTATCTATCTATATCTGTACTATATTATAAAGCATTTCATAAGGATACCAACCAAATTTAAGTAATTACAATCTTTTATACTTATGGTACAACAACTTAATGATGTTAGTAAGGGGTGAAATGGTCTTTCTACATTAATATTAAAAAATAAAAAAAAATAATTAAATGAGAATATAATCACAATTAATTATAATAATACAATAATAAGTTTGGTTCTTAAATGCAATTAATAAACGAAACCTATTGGGATAAACCGCAAAAGCACTCCAAAGGTCCAATTTCAATCAATATGTAATAAATTTGACCGATTAAGGAATCTCCTATCATTGCTATAAATTCACCATTTCACTCAACATCAACTCCTTTGTCTACTATTGTGCGAGTTAGAGTCGAAAAGAAAGAGATAAGAAAGAGATAAGTTGATATGAAATTTATTTATCTTGGTGGAAAGGTGTGTTCTTTTATACCCATTTCAACATTTATTCGAAAAAACTTTGGTTTGTTTCTTAAAATATTCAAATGGGATAACAGTTTTCTTTTACATAATCTATGAGTTTATATTGATGTTTTATTATGTTTTTGGTGATTTAGTGGTTTTTTTTTTCAAATTATGATTTTATATTACATATAAAGTATACACACAGGTTATTGGATACAAAAAGACAGACACTTCATACTTCATCAAGGTACCCTTGCATGACTATAGTATCTGGAACCATTTACCAATGTATTGTTTAATTGTTCATAAATTTATAGTCTTTTTCCTTTTTGCAGCTTCATGTATATGGAGGTGTAAAAGGGTGGGTACGAGAAAAGTTATTCATTTGGAGATAGACATTTATTTGGCCTATTGGTATTTCCTTTTTTAATTTCTACTTTACTATTTTTTTAAACATATGATGCTTTTGTGTGATTTAATTGATACTATATATAGGCAATATAGATGCAGAGGAAATATTTGAGGAGGTATTGTTTGACAGGATTGGGCAGCAAACTTTAAGGGCTCGGATGTTTTCAACCCGCGCAAAAGATTTAAATTGATTGCGTTTATCTATACTATCGTATAAAGCATTTCACAAGGGTTCCAACCAAATTTAAATAATTGCAACATATTATGCTTATAGTACAACAACTCAATGAAGTTAGTAAAGGGAATTAGTCTTTCTACATGAGTATAAATTGATAAATACAATTAAATTGATAACTTTATAAATTAAGTATTGTTAAATACTTGATAAAGAATTAAATCATTTGACTTAGTTGAACATCATCACCTTCCTCATATTTACATTGCTTTTCCATTTTAAGTTCTCCGTAACCGATTACTTGATTGAATTTTATAATTAAGTCATTATTATTTGGTTTAGTAATTGCTAAACATCATACAAATAAGGTTACAACCTTTTTTGCAATTTTATAAGATAGTTGATGAACATCATATGAAATAAAAATAAAAATAAGAGTTAATTACTATTTTCGTCCTTGTGGTTTGTCAAAAATCACTATTTCAGTCCATTAGTTTAAAAATTGCGATTTCAGTCCCTGTGGTTTCACTTTCGTAACCATTTTCAGTCAACCTCGTAACCATTTCAGTCCCTGTACTTTACAGAATAATGGATTGAAATGGTTACAAAAGTGAAACCGCAGGGACTGAAATGGTTACGAAAGTGAAACCACAGGGACTGAAATCGCAATTTTTAAACTAATGGACTGAAATAGTTGTCACACCCCTTTCTGCGGCGGAAGCACGAGGTGTGATCATGAAAGGTTCTCATTGCATACGAAAGGTAAACATACTATATGCTCGAAAATAACTTCAAACATTACATTGCCAAAACATAAGTCAAGTGTTTACAACACCAGATGGCATATTATCTTAAAGGTTACAACTTTATTTAATAATAAACAAGCGACATCCACGAGCATAAGTAAGACCACGCGCACATCCATCCTAGTTACCTGAAATACATGTGAGTTTTGGAAAAACGTCAACATAATGTTGGTGTGAATTCATGCCGTTTTGTTTTGCATTTTTGTATACTTTGTATGAAAACATAGTTTGTGAATAAATCGAGTTTTCATAAATCCAGTTTCATGAATACACCACGTACTCATGTATGATTCAAATTCTTCTTGAGTACCCCACGTACTCAAGTATAATCCATGCCTCTCTTGAGTACCCCACGTACTCAAGTATTCATCAAGTTTTAGAATGGTATGTGTTTTTATGTAAATTAAGTATTCCTGTATGTATCAGGATTGTTAATGGGTTGCAAAGCCATTAACATGTGACACGACATAGGAAGTCACCAAACCTTAGGCATTTAATTGGTATATTCTGAGACACAAAAGCACTACTCGGTACTCGCCCTCACCGAGAGTGTGGCTGCCCGGCACCCGTTAGATCTAACCTTTTGTTCTGCGGTCTAGGTATATTGTTGATTAATGGTGCTTCTGTACCCTATTCGTGACACTATTTCTCGCATCATTTTTCATAGCGCATCCTACTTGGTACTCGTTTCTCACCAAGCGCGCTTCCCGTATTCTTATATCACATCACACTTGGTACTCGTTTCTCACCAAGTGTGTTTCTTGTATTCTTATATCGCTAAACACTTGGTACTCGTTCTCACCAGGTGTGCTTTTTATTATCATACCATTTGTTAAACATAAAAATGTTTGTAACATGTATTTCACCCCCGAAGTTATAAAACTGAAAACAGTTAAGAGAAAAGGGGGAGCATGAACTCACAACTTTGCGTTCCTGTGCGTCGTAAACTTCACCGGATTTGCTTAATTAACGTCGTAACCTATACGCGTTTTCTTAACGTTAGTCACTAGACTTGCATCGCACAAGTACAGTCACTCTCTTTTGTGTATATATTCTTGTGTTAAAAATATTTTATATTTTTAACTAAGTATCTTACTTATATTATTTTCTCTAAAATTAATATAAGTATCTTGTGTTTTGCACTTTGCACCCGAATTGTGTATCTTGTATGTTGTATGTGTATTTTTTTGTATTTTTACTCATTACGAGTATCTCCAATTCATATTATTTTTACTCTAAAAATAATATATATCTAGTTCACAAAATAATCACATAATCATACAAGAGATAAATATATAAATTCTAAATATATATTTAACAAGTTTTATTTATCAAAATCCTCCTCCGGTATTTGGAAATTTTGTAATAAAAATCATGGCGAAGTTTGTTTGGAAAACAAGCCAAAAATATATTCATAACACTTGTCACAAAAAAAAATATTCTAAGTGTTATTTTCTGGAAAAATTTCGCCAGAGTTTCCTCTGTAACTGGAGGTGGCCACGCTTACTAGCGTATCATTTTCTTTTAAAAATTCAACCAATCAATTTCCCAGTCATCATCAAACTAGTCCCACATAAACATATATCGCAATCACATGAACTTGTAAGTTGTGTAAAAATGTGTAGTAACTTACTAGCACATTTGGTAAGTCTTTCCATCTTTAAAAAAAATAAAATCATTATCTCGAAACTTTATTTTTAAAGAATATGAAGTTTTACAACTTCTAGTCGGTATTTACGAAAATATTTCTTTGTTAAATCCTTTCGTTACACAAGTGTCTACACACTTTTTGGTTCTCAAAAATGTCTTTATTTTGAGAAAGATCCGGCTTTTTAAACATGATTTCATCATACTCTTGGTTCTTCAAAAATACCACTTGTAGATCCGTAGATCTACTAGTTTAGAACTCCATTTCATAAGAAAAATCGTTTTTACACAAGTTCATGTTTGTGAGTGAAAGGGTTCGTCATCTAGTTATTTTTACACTAAACATAGTGCTAGTTCATGTTCCATGAACATGACCTAGCGTAGTTAGATGACGATCCGTTCCCCTACTAGCATCCAACAATAATCAATAATCATAACAAAACATGTTCCATAAGTTTTACACTAATATTTACTCATTAACCACCATGTTTATTATTTTTAGTAGACTTTTAGTTTTGGTCTCCAGTGTTCATGATTTTTGCCCGTTAAATTTCTTATTAACCACTTTAGATATGAACAATGGAGTGTTTAGAGTCACTTACTACTAGCTCGAGACTAGGGAAGAAACTAGACGAAAAGTAGGCGGTTAATAGCGTTGTAGTGAGGTCCTTGCGATTCCGTATGCACCGAGCCTCCTTATGCGTGACCCTTCTCCTTTATATGTGAATAATATGGAAAGAATGGAATTTGAAAGTGGTGAGATGGTGGGAGTTAGGTTCGGCCGTAGGTATTCAAAGGGAGAAAGAAAGGGTTGCAATTTTTGTTAAGTGGTGAGAATGAAATGTTTATCCATTAAGCTTTCTTATAAACCATCAATCACTAAACCCTTTGGATATTATGTTTGGTAGATACTAGACAATTGTGATTATAAAAATCAAAGTAGGACAACTGTGGTCACCACATGGTGAAACCGATCGGATGGGGGGTTGGGTTTATGGTTTAATTTCAATTTTATAGTTAGTATTTAGCTAAATAATTAGGAACTTTGAATAAGTTACTATTATGTAGTGTTTTGTAACGGGTGTTAGGGTACTCGGGGACCCTAACTAGCTCAGTAAAATATAAACAATGTCATTGACAATATATTTGTTTTGTGCTCCGGGTAAAGTCCGGTTGTTCGGTTGGATATTAATCCGTTAAAGTGCTAAATTACACTTTTTAGTGTCTTTTAAGTACCCTTCTTGTACCCTTTCAATTCCCAACACTTAGGGAAATATTCTGGGTGATAAAACGAAATTTCTGCATAATATTCATATGTTTAAATGCTGAATTATACAAAATTCTGCACTTAAAGTGCGTTTCGGGTGCTTTTTAGTGCTTATTTTTGCTTTCGCAATGTCTATAAATTAAACCCTTATATGTACTCTTGGGTTTTAATGTACTTTTGTCGTCGGACCTACACCTAGGCCTCAATTCTAATGTCTGACTACTTTCTGCAGTTCTGTTGACACAGTGTGTCTTACCGGTGAGTTTACTATTATTTTTGACGCAACGCTCTCGTTTATGCATAAAGCAATATTTTGTAGTATACAACATGCATGAATTCACTTGTTTAGCAGGTAATCAGTCAATGTTGACATTTAAGCACATAATTGCAGTCATTAAATAATAATTAAAGTGTACGGAAGTTACCGGTTTTGTGCCAGTTGTCACAGTCTCCCCCCGTTAAAAGAATTTCGTCCCGAAATTCAGGATGAACTAACCCTTGCAGGAGTCTCTTTGAATAGGTGGGGATACTTTTCCTTGAACTGGTCTTCGCGTTCCCATGTGTATTCGGGTCCGTGCTTAGAGTTCCAACGTACTTTGACAAGTTTCACACTGCTCCTCCTGGTCTTGTTGACTTTCCAGTCGGTAACCTCAACGGGTTGTTCTGTAAATCGGAGGGCTTCATCAATATGCACTTCATCCATTGGGATGATCACGTTTTCTTGTGTTGGACTCTTCTTCAGGTTGGATACATGAAACGTATCATGTACTCCATTAAGTTCTTCCGGTAACTCCAACTTGTATGCCACGGTACCAATTCTTTTCAATATTCTGAATGGTCCGATGTATCATGGATTCAGCTTTCCACGCTTTCCAAATCTGACTACGCCCTTCCATGGTGAGACTTTTAACAGCACTTTGTCTCCCACCTCGAATTCTACTGATTTTCTTTTCGGATCAGCGTAGCTCTTTTGTCGATCTCGAGCCGCCTTAATGCGCTCTCGGATCTGCGCGATCTTGTCGGTTGTCTCTTGAACAAGTTCAGGACCAACCATACGTTTATCTCCGGCATCTGCCCAACATAAGGGCGATCGGCATTTGCGGCCATACAGAGCTTCGAACGGCGCGGCCTTTATGCTTGTATGGTAACTGTTATTGTAGGAAAACTCAACTAATGGTAGGTGAGTATCCCAGCTGCCGCCTAGATCCATGACACATGCGCGAAGCATATCTTCTAACGTTTGTATAGTCCGTTCGCTCTGGCCGTCTGTTTGCGGATGGAATGCCGTGCTTAGATCTAACTGAGATCCAAAGGCTTCCTGAAATGATTGCCAGATTCTTGAGACAAAGCGTCCATCTCTGTCTGAAATGATTGAGATAGGCACTCCATGACGTGCCACAATTTCTCTTAAGTATATTTCTGCAAGCTTTCCAGTGCTATCCTTCTCACGGATTGGTAGGAAATGCGCAGACTTCGTCAACCGATCAATTATTACCCATATCATGTCGTGCCCTCTCGGGGTCCTGGGTAATTTCGTTATGAAGTCCATCGAGATTTGTTCCCACTTCCACACGGGAATCTCTGGTTGTTGTAGTAGACCGGACGGTTTTTGATATTCGGCCTTAACCTTAGCACAGGTTAGGCATTTTCCAACATAGACAGCAACATCGCTTTTGAGTCTCGGCCACCAATAGTACTCTTTCAAGTCTTGATACATCTTGTCCGATCCTGGGTGGATCGAATATCTCGATTTGTGGGCTTCATTAAGGATGACTTCTCGTATGCCACCATAGAGTGGAACCCAAATACGCTTCTTGAAGTATAAGGCTCCCTCTTCATTTGGTGCCATGTACTTCAATGCACCTCGGAGGTATTCAGCTTTGCGGTTTTCCACCTTAAGGGCTTCTTGTTGTGCGTCACGAATACGTGAAGTGAGGTTCGTTCGAATAATCATTTCCAATGCTCGAACCCTTAGGGTCTTAACCCTTTCTTTTCGGCTCAACGCGTCTGCTACAACGTTTGCCTTTCCTGGGTGGTACTTAATCTCACAGTCGTAATCATTTAGCAGCTCGACCCATCGCCGCTGGCGCATATTCAATTCCTTCTGATCAAATATGTGTTGCAGGCTTTTGTGATCTGTGAAGATTATACATCGAGTACCATATAGATAGTGTCGCCAGATTTTCAAGGCGAATACCACTGCGCCCAGCTCCAGGTCGTGAGTGGTATAATTTCTTTCGTGTACCTTCAATTGCCTTGAAGCATAAGCGATGACTTTTTGGCGTTGCATGAGCACGCAACCCAAGCCTTGTCGTGAGGCGTCGCAGTATACCACGAAGTCTTCAGTGCCTTCGGGTAATGATAGTATCGGTGCATCGCATAACTTGTTTTTGAGTAGCTGAAAAGCTTCTTCTTGCTTGACACCCCAGTCATACTTCTTGTCCTTCTGCGTAAGGGCAGTTAGCGGCTGAGTTATTTTCGAGAAATTCTCGATGAATCTCCTATAGTAGCCCGCCAAGCCCAAAAACTGGCGAACCTCAGTTGGAGTTTTGGGAGCTTCCCAATTCTTAATGGCTTCAATCTTGGACGGGTCTACATGAATGCCCTTCTCATTCACCACGTGACCAAGAAATTGTACTTCGCGAATCCAGAATTCGCACTTTGAGAACTTTGCGAATAGTTTCTCTTTCTTCAGTAGCTCTAGAGTGGTCCTGAGGTGTTGCTCATGCTCTTCTTTCGTCCGAGAGTAGATCAGGATATCGTCGATAAATACAATCACGAATTTATCGAGATATGGTTTGCATACGCGGTTCATCAGATCCATAAAGACCGCTGGTGCATTCGTCAGCCCGAATGGCATCACAAGAAACTCGTAATGTCCATAGCGTGTTCTGAATGCAGTCTTTGGTACGCTTTCTTCTTGTATCCTTAACTGATGATATCCAGATCGAAGGTCGATCTTGGAATAGTAGCTTGATCCTTGCAACTGATCAAATAAGTCATCAATCCTCGGTAGTGGGTACCGATTCTTGATAGTGAGTTTGTTCAGTTCTCTGTAATCGATGCACATTCGTAGAGTTCCATCCTTCTTCTTCACGAACAATACTGGAGCTCCCCAGGTCGAGAAGCTTGGCCTTATGAATCCTTTATCTAACAACTCCTGGAGTTGTGTAGACAATTCTTGCATCTCGGATGGTGCAAGTCGATAGGGTGCCTTGGCTACAGGTGCGGCTCCTGGAACCAAGTCTATACGGAATTCGACTTGTCGTTGCGGAGGTAGTCCTGGCAGGTCTTCGGGAAAAACATCCGAGAATTCCTTCACCACAGGAATGTCTTTGAGTTTCGGCTCCTCAGCCTTCTTATCTACAACGTGTGCTAGGAAGGCAACACATCCTTTCCTTAAGCACTTCTGCGCTTTCATGCAGCTGATGATTCGCAGATGCGCGTCTCGTCTTTCTCCATGTACGATGAGAGTTTCACCATTCGCCAAAGGGATGCGAATGATTTTCTCATGACAAATGACTTCAGCTTTGTTCTTGGATAACCAGTCCATTCCGACTACCACATCGAAGCTACCCAATTGAATAGGTAAGAGGTCGATGCTAAAGCTTCGTTCACCAAGTTCTAGCGTGCAACCTCTAACAACTTCGCCCGATTCAACAAGTTTACCATTGGCTAGTTCTATGGAATAGGGAATATCCAATCTACTAGACTCTATCCCAAGCGTACGTTTAAATTCCACAGACATGAAGCTATAATCGGCGCCAGTGTCAAATAATATGGATGCAAAGTGATTGTTAACGAGAAACGTACCGGTGACCACGTTAGGGTCCTCGCGTTCGTCCTTTGCTCCAATCACAAATGCTCGAGCCTGAGCATTGTCTTTATTTGGGCAGTCTTTCATGAAATGATCATTACTTCCACAACGGAAGCATCCTTGGTTCTGCCCCTTCCCGTTACCATTCTTGTTACCAGCACCGTTTCCATTTCGATTCTTTCCCTTACCCCAACAGTCTTCTGTTCGATGACCCAATCTACCGCACTTGTCGCACCTTGGAATGCGACAAGCTCCATCATGATGATACTTGCATTTTTTTGGCACTTAGGCATGGTGCCTTGGTATCCTTTGGCTGAATTCTTTGCCTCCTTAGAGGGGTTGGTGTCACGTTTCTTGTTGGAACCCTTGTTGTTGCGAGTTACTTGATTCAGGTTCGCATGTTTCCTTTTCTTGTCACCGGACGACTCGGCATGCGTCACGGTCTTTTCAGTGGGGTTCAGCGATAATTTCTCCATACGAACACAATCTTCAGTAAGGCTGACAGCCAGAGTTACAGCCTCGGTGATTGTTTGGGGTTTAGCTGAAGTTACCATGCCACGAAATTCTGGGGCCAATCCCCAAATGTAGCGTTCAACGCGCTTAAATTCCGGGGTCACCATGTAAGGAATCACCCTGGACAAATCATGGAACCATCGAGTATACCCAGTGATGTCAGCACCAACCATCGTCAAGTGCCAGAACTCTGTCTCCAACCTCTGGAGTTCGGCACGAGAGTAGTACTTCTCTCTCATTTTCTCCTTCAGTTCATCCCAGGTCATGCCGTATGCGGCTTCATCACCCAGCGTTTGAACTTGCAAATTCCAGCATGTCAGTGCTTCATCGACAAACAGTCCAGTGGCGAAAGTGACTTGTTGATCCGCGGTACACTTGCTCATGCGGATAGTGGCCTCAGTCTTCTCCGTCCAACGCACAAATGCTACTGCTCCTCCAGTGCCATCGTAGTTCATTGGTTTGCAGTCGAGGAACTGCTTGAAAGTGCAGCCTTGAGCTGCGTTTCCTCCTGACGAATCTCCATGTCCGTTGCGCCTGGCATTGCTTGGCCCTCCACTGTCTTGGGTACGGTTGGCCTCGTACTGGGCGATAGCAGCAGAGATCCTCTCTTCCAGTAGAGCGTCTAGCTCTTCAGCAGTTCTTGGCAGTGGGGGAGGAGGAGGTTGATCATCATTGCGAGCATTCACAGCTCTCCTGGGTGCCATGTTCTAGCAGAACATAACACAACAGGGTTAAACATTTGCTTGATATCGTCACCCTAGACGTTAGTAGCATATATATTCACAGGTATATATACCACATAAGGGACATCAAACAATTATTACTGCGGCAGAGTACATAGTAGGCTTGCACCGAGGGAATCTATACGTGACGAGACTTGCTGTGGTTTCTGTGCACTGAATTCCATAATTATGTATGCATCCATAATTACGTAACTCCTTGCACAGTCCGCACAGTTCGTTTCATCCTCGTATTTCTTCCTTCAGATAGGCCATTATTTTCAGGTAAAGTCACATATACTTGTGACATCCTACTTCTAGTACATGCTAATTATCACACATAATTGCAAGTAATTTCTCAGTTAAGACAAGTGCTACTCCTGCACCGTAAGTCTCGTAGTGTCTTTTCTAGACTCGTGTAATCAGTTTCAGGTAGTGGATGTCGCGGGACGTTTTATGCAATGAAAACTCTTTGAAAATTGTTTTCGTGATAGGATCCTAGAGATTGTAGACTAGACTCGAGAAGGAATCCTGGTTCACTACAATCACAGCTCTGATACCAATCTGTCACACCCCTTTCTGCGGAGGAAGCACGAGGTGTGATCATGAAAGGTTCTCATTGCATACGAAAGGTAAACATACTATATGCTCGAAAATAACTTCAAACATTACATTGCCAAAACATAAGTCAAGTGTTTACAACACCAGATGGCATATTATCTTAAAGGTTACAACTTTATTTAATAATAAACAAGCGACATCCACGAGCATAAGTAAGACCACGCGCACATCCATCCTAGTTACCTGAAATACATGTGAGTTTTGGAAAAACGTCAACATAATGTTGGTGTGAATTCATGCCGTTTTGTTTTGCATTTTTGTATACTTTGTATGAAAACATAGTTTGTGAATAAATCGAGTTTTCATAAATCCAGTTTCATGAATACACCACGTACTCATGTATGATTCAAATTCTTCTTGAGTACCCCACGTACTCAAGTATTCATCAAGTTTTAGAATGGTATGTGTTTTTATGTAAATTAAGTATTCCTGTATGTATCAGGATTGTTAATGGGTTGCAAAGCCATTAACATGTGACACGACATAGGAAGTCACCAAACCTTAGGCATTTAATTGGTATATTCTGAGACACAAAAGCACTACTCGGTACTCGCCCTCACCGAGAGTGTGGCTGCCCGGCACCCGTTAGATCTAACCTTTTGTTCTGCGGTCTAGGTATATTGTTGATTAATGGTGCTTCTGTACCCTATTCGTGACACTATTTCTCGCATCATTTTTCATAGCGCATCCTACTTGGTACTCGTTTCTCACCAAGCGCGCTTCCCGTATTCTTATATCACATCACACTTGGTACTCGTTTCTCACCAAGTGTGTTTCTTGTATTCTTATATCGCTACACACTTGGTACTCGTTCTCACCAGGTGTGCTTTTTATTATCATACCATTTGTTAAACATAAAAATGTTTGTAACATGTATTTCACCCCCGAAGTTATAAAACTGAAAACAGTTAAGAGAAAAGGGGGAGCATGAACTCACAACTTTGCGTTCCTGTGCGTCGTAAACTTCACCGGATTTGCTTAATTAACGTCGTAACCTATACGCGTTTTCTTAACGTTAGTCACTAGACTTGCATCGCACAAGTACAGTCACTCTCTTTTGTGTATATATTCTTGTGTTAAAAATATTTTATATTTTTAACTAAGTATCTTACTTATATTATTTTCTCTAAAATTAATATAAGTATCTTGTGTTTTGCACTTTGCACCCGAATTGTGTATCTTGTATGTTGTATGTGTATTTTTTTGTATTTTTACTCATTACGAGTATCTCCAATTCATATTATTTTTACTCTAAAAATAATATATATCTAGTTCACAAAATAATCACATAATCATACAAGAGATAAATATATATATTCTAAATATATATTTAACAAGTTTTATTTATCAAAATCCTCCTCCGGTATTTGGAAATTTTGTAATAAAAATCATGGCGAAGTTTGTTTGGAAAACAAGCCAAAATATATTCATAACACTTGTCACAAAAAAAAATATTCTAAGTGTTATTTTCTGGAAAAATTTCGCCAGAGTTTCCTCTGTAACTGGAGGTGGCCACGCTTACTAGCGTATCATTTTCTTTTAAAAATTCAACCAATCAATTTCCCAGTCATCATCAAACTAGTCCCACATAAACATATATCGCAATCACATGAACTTGTAAGTTGTGTAAAAATGTGTAGTAACTTACTAGCACATTTGGTAAGTCTTTCCATCTTTAAAAAAAAATAAAATCATTATCTCGAAACTTTATTTTTAAAGAATATGAAGTTTTACAACTTCTAGTCGGTATTTACGAAAATATTTCTTTGTTAAATCCTTTCGTTACACAAGTGTCTACACACTTTTTGGTTCTCAAAAATGTCTTTATTTTGAGAAAGATCCGGCTTTTTAAACATGATTTCATCATACTCTTGGTTCTTCAAAAATACCACTTGTAGATCCGTAGATCTACTAGTTTAGAACTCCATTTCATAAGAAAAATCGTTTTTACACAAGTTCATGTTTGTGAGTGAAAGGGTTCGTCATCTAGTTATTTTTACACTAAACATAGTGCTAGTTCATGTTCCATGAACATGACCTAGCGTAGTTAGATGACGATCCGTTCCCCTACTAGCATCCAACAATAATCAATAATCATAACAAAACATGTTCCATAAGTTTTACACTAATATTTACTCATTAACCACCATGTTTATTATTTTTAGTAGACTTTTAGTTTTGGTCTCCAGTGTTCATGATTTTTGCCCGTTAA
This sequence comes from Helianthus annuus, assembly GCF_002127325.2. Classification (NCBI taxonomy): domain Eukaryota; kingdom Viridiplantae; phylum Streptophyta; class Magnoliopsida; order Asterales; family Asteraceae; genus Helianthus; species Helianthus annuus. Next base: position 39,433,240 of record NC_035444.2, on the reverse strand, counting down.
ATTTCTTATTAACCACTTTAGATATGAACAATAGAGTGTTTAGAGTCACTTACTACTAGCTCGAGACTAGGGAAGAAACTAGACGAAAAGTAGGCGGTTAATAGCGTTGTAGTGAGGTCCTTGCGATTCCGTATGCACCGAGCCTCCTTATGCGTGACCCTTCTCCTTTATATGTGAATAATATGGAAAGAATGGAATTTGAAAGTGGTGAGATGGTGGGAGTTAGGTTCGGCCGTAGGTATTCAAAGGGAGAAAGAAAGGGTTGCAATTTTTGTTAAGTGGTGAGAATGAAATGTTTATCCATTAAGCTTTCTTATAAACCATCAATCACTAAACCCTTTGGATATTATGTTTGGTAGATACTAGACAATTGTGATTATAAAAATCAAAGTAGGACAACTGTGGTCACCACATGGTGAAACCGATCGGATGGGGGGTTGGGTTTATGGTTTAATTTCAATTTTATAGTTAGTATTTAGCTAAATAATTAGGAACTTTGAATAAGTTACTATTATGTAGTGTTTTGTAACGGGTGTTAGGGTACTCGGGGACCCTAACTAGCTCAGTAAAATATAAACAATGTCATTGACAATATATTTTTTTTTGTGCTCCGGATAAAGTCCGGTTGTTCGGTTGGATATTAATCCGTTAAAGTGCTAAATTACACTTTTTAGTGTCTTTTAAGTACCCTTCTTGTACCCTTTCAATTCCCAACACTTAGGGAAATATTCTGGGTGATAAAACGAAATTTCTGCATAATATTCATATGTTTAAATGCTGAATTATACAAAATTCTGCACTTAAAGTGCGTTTCGGGTGCTTTTTAGTGCTTATTTTTGCTTTCGCAATGTCTATAAATTAAACCCTTATATGTACTCTTGGGTTTTAATGTACTTTTGTCGTCGGACCTACACCTAGGCCTCAATTCTAATGTCTGACTACTTTCTGCAGTTCTGTTGACACAGTGTGTCTTACCGGTGAGTTTACTATTATTTTTGACGCAACGCTCTCGTTTATGCATAAAGCAATATTTTGTAGTATACAACATGCATGAATTCACTTGTTTAGCAGGTAATCAGTCAATGTTGACATTTAAGCACATAATTGCAGTCATTAAATAATAATTAAAGTGTACGGAAGTTACCGGTTTTGTGCCAGTTGTCACAATAGTGATTTTTGACAAACCACAGGGACGAAAACAGTAATTAACTCTAAAAATAATAATAATAATAATAATTAAATATAAAAAAACTTAATCAACGTTATTATGAATTTAATTATAACTATAAATGGTTTTAAAACTTAAAAGATGCTAACCAATTAGAAACGAAAATTACTAAAAGGTAATTTCATGGGGTATTATTATCTATAATACCTAATAATTGCAACAATAATGATTAAATAATGAACTTAATTACAGATGGTTTAAAACTCAAAAGAATGCTCTTTGCATCTTACCTCAAGTCTCATGGAATAAGGTTCAAATGATAACCATTGCATAATTAGGAACCACTTTTTAGCCCTTGGATCGTATTTTGATGGTTGAGACCTTTAAGTGCAATATCTATATCTCTAAGATGAAGATAATGTATGGTAATGAAGATTTGGAGCAGCAAGAGGTAAAAACAACCCGAATTTTTCCTTTTATAAATTCGATTTGATTCGTGAGTCTTAGTGTGTGTGTTTATATTGATTAGGGTTTCATCAAATGCAATGTGAGGGTTTCCAATCGGTGTTTATACAAATAATATAGAACCCAATTTTTATGTATGTGTATGTAGTGTGTAGTATGGGGTCTTTCTTACCTCATTCAAGGAATAACAATGAAAGACAGGGGTCATTGATTTCGAAAAACTCCGCCCCTTTGTTCGCCTTCTTCCTGATTTTAAGTTACGGTGAGTCAATTTCCTTTTTTCTGATTCTAATTGATTAAGAACTATACGTGATTAACCAACGAATTGTGGTAGATTTTATGTTTCTATTGCAGTATTTGGATTGAATTGACTGTTGCAATTTAATAATCGTCAGTTATAGTTCGTTTTTTGAATATAGAGAAACACTGACTTATTTAAGGTGCTTGATTTGGGTGAATAGTAGCAATATAAATTGCTATTGTAATTTGGTGTGATATTCAATTCAATATCAGCAACCTAATCAAATTGTTCCCTAAACATAGAGTAAATGTGTTCACCAGCAAGGTAATAATATGTACTAATTTTCAATTATAAGAGACTTCTAATAAGGAAATATAGCTATTAGGTTATGTCAAGGTAAGCATAGTTTATAAAGAATATGTTGCAGAATAAAGTTAATACAACATTTTAGTAATAAATAATAAACTGCTTTCTTATCTATAAAAGGGAACAAAACCTGCAATTTGACTTTTAGATGTCAAAACTGAATTTATATGTATATGTGTATGTAGTATAATATATATATTTAACATCTATTTTACACCATCTAAAACAATGAAAAAGAAAAAATAAAAATAAAAAAATTTGAAAACTGTGACGTCTTTTGAAGAGGGTTGAGAAACCACACGTCCATAGAATTGAAGTTTTGTGAGACCACATGTGGTGGGGCGCAAACCTCTCTCAAAGCGTCTTAAAAACGCGGGGGAACACTGTACCCTCGGGCGTTTTGGGCCTTTTTTTGACTGGTAGTGCTACCACAAAGCGCCGAACGAGGAGTGGACTTTGGTCAAAATAACCATGGTCAAACGGCTAACTTTAAAAAAAACCGGTTTTTGTTTTAAAAATCTATACTATATTCGCACTTTCGTACCGTGTCACGCACTATCTATATTAGTCGTCGTTCCAGGAAAAAACAATAACTATTATGCATGTCGTGCATCGCACGGGTGTTCCCCCTAGTTCTTTGAAAAAAAGAGGAATGTATTACATATTATATTACTTCTTTGAAAAGAAAATCAATAGTATTTATTCTACCAGGTCAATATCATTGCAAAGTAATTTTTTCTTTCATGAAAAGGTCTTTCTAATCTGACTTTTGTACATTAAAGTTACTTATCAGTTAATGTATTTAAAATGGATCGTATTATTGGCACACCCAGGTTTCTTAAATCGACACTGTTAATACAGGTTGTATAGATCTATACCCGTATAAGGCAATAACAATTCCCAAGATCAATTAAAGGCTGACACTGTCTGTCACGTGCAAACCCTATATGGGTCGTATAGGATAATACGACCCGTATTAGGTATGAGGTAGTACGACAAAAAGTGGTGGATGTGATATTATGTCAGTCCTATACGACCTGTATTGGTCTCTGAAAAATGAATTCAACTTTCTGCCTTTATAAACGACGAAGGGGAGACAAAGATTTCATTGTTTCTTCTTCTCTTCTTTCTTTCGACAAACTATTCCACCATGTCTTGGTTTGACCTCAATTATCTGTTGTATAGTATTTACTAACTTGTTTTGTTCACGAAATACTTACCACATTGTTGTTTTCAGGAGGGGTTTGTTGTCCTTGATTCTTACAATGGGAGAGTAAATATGATCATGTCGAGGAGGTCGTGTCTGACTTTCATTCTTATCACAAGAAAACCGTTGTTGCCAGACCTGAACGAGGTAAGCATTTATTTACTTACTAGTCTAAGATCCCGCGAGTTTCGCGGGTGGCTTAACACAAACATATAATATCTATTGGCATTGAGATAAACTTTGTAATGAAAGAAATTTTCAATATAAACGTATAATGATATTGAAATAAAAAATTGTAGATAAATGAGTAGCCCAAGCCCACTATCAAAAGGCCGCCCGAAGGCCGACTACAACAAAACCCGTTTGGATTAGATTCGAACTTGAGCCCTCTTGTTATAACCAAGAATATGATATTAATCGATGATGTACCTTCATGTGTTCTCAGCCAATTCCTTTTTAACTCTTGTAAATTAAAAATATTATTTTTACATGAAGATTAAATAGGTATTGGATTAGTATCTAAATGCACAAAATGAACTATTACCAAAATTCCTCTTTAATACACTCCAATTGCTCAGCTACAGCTTAAAAAAAAATAAAGGAGTGAGTTTAGCCAAGATTGTATCACCAACTTCTTTTTGTTCCAACATATTAAGCATTGTTCTTGTAATTTTTCTTTTTACATGAATAAAACTAATTATGTGGTCCTATTAAACCAAAATAGTGATTTTAGGGAAGAATAATATTAAATCCATGCCTTACAAATTGAAAGAGAGAATGTCTAAAATATTAACAAATAAATAAGTTACTGAATACAATACGCCAACATTCGATATAAAAAATAAACGTGGTAGCTGCTCAATGTATGATAGAAATGATGCAGTTGCAATCAGCGTAGGCTATGCTTGACGTACCTTATTTGGGTACTTTGCAAGCCCATGTACTTTGCAAGCCCATGTACTTTCGCCTCTGGTGTCATAAATCCTTTTTGTAGCAATATTTTGGTGTCATATATCCTACGTTTTTACATAAAAATTCATCAAAATAAATGATTCTCCATATCATGCCCCTATGATGTCAACAATGTTTCAAAACATCCAAACAATGCCCCCCACAAATTATACATTATTTTTATCTATTTATATTTATATTTATGATATAGTTTTGTAACCATTTTTAGTACAAAACTAACCTTTATTCTACTCCCTTTTAGCGCATGACTTGCCTTCAAAAGATTTCGCCATCTGTCCTGTGAAAATATATCAAAACAACACAAACAGAGAACATTTGTTTATTGAAAAGACACTCTTGTAATTACATAAAAAGTAAAATCTTGATGAGTCCATGATAAAAAAGATGAAAAGTACCTTCAAATGTATAGGTGTTTGATGAGTTGATGATGAAAAAAGGGATTTCTTATATGAGTCCATTTTCCTACCCCGAAATGGGCAACACCATCGAACAACTTCTTTACCTACGAAAAAATTCCACACTCTATGAAGCTTCCTTTGATTGCCACCTGTCACAAATCTCGTCATCGTCTCAGAATCATTTTCAGGCCCACTTGAATAATTTTCAATGCGCTTTTCAATCTGCAATAAATAAATAATAAATTACTTACTAACAAAGAAAAATACAGTTAAAAATGTATAGGAGTATAAACTTTATATCTTTCTAATTTTATTATGTCAAGGATTAAGGCGTCTTCCAGGCGACGAAACAACACTTACTCTTTCTCTGAGCCATCTAAAATTTCCAACTGATATATCTGCAAGCTAAAAGACATCACAAGGTAAGCTTCCAATGAAAGATATGCTCACAAAAAGATAATTTTTTTTTAAAACATAACATCTGAGATTCAACCAATAAGTTCGACCACAATTAATAAAATAGGAAAATACAACAGGGGATTTTGATTTTTCCAAATAAAAAAATCATTTTAAACTGGTATTTACACACCCATTACACAATATATACTAATACTAATTTCAGAAGGATGCTCATATTCAACTTTAAGAGATAAAATTAAAACTATTTTTTTTTTGGATGATGTCCATATACCATGATCCATAACCTTTGTATTAATAGGAATAAATGTGTCAATCGTCATTCCTACAAAACATGTTTGGTCTCATAATAGGATACATGTTACTACCTACTTAAACATATGTTGGATTAATATAAATGATTAAAACTTGTTTTGAACACCATCCAAAACTTGTGTGAGCCAAAATATAGAGTTTAAAGACTTCAGTAGTGAGTTTTGATGAAAATGACATTGAATCGTCACTTAATTGACGAAATATGCCGATTCATGGTTTGTTTTGTAAATAGGACTCTTTAACTTGAGTCCATTGCAGGCATAACTCATTCTGACCCGAAATAAACTGATACTTTCTTTGCATGACCCACTTTATCCGAACTCGTCTGCTTAGAATCTGTTTTAACTCAAGCCCAATTTGACCGAACACCCAATCCGACATTTCCACTTTGCCAGGCATATGTATATTCTAACATAAAGAAAACCAGAGCAAAACTGAAAAACTAATACTAACAAACCAGGGACAGACCTATCCAAATGACTCGCTTCCCCTTTGGACATTTAACACAAGATGATAGCTGTTTAGGTTCGTTCATACCACAAACTCGGCTAAAATTGAAGTCTAGATATATTATATTTCATTTATAAAATGACAATTAACCGAGTTTATAATACTTGAGTTATAGACTAAATCTCCAAAATCCCCTGTAGTATATAAAATGGTAATCATCTGGATGTTGTAGTTCAACCTCCCTCCTCACCTACTTATATGAAACATTATAATCACTGGACAAACGTTCACAACCACTCTAACCTTTCCTTGATCGAAGCCTTCTAACCGAAAACTACCCGCGGGTCCACAAAGTTAGCAACATGTAATTCACCATCAAAGATAGAAAAACAATAGTATTATAATATTGAACTTAGATAATAGCAACTGAATAAAAGTTGCTAAAAGTAACCAAAAAAATTATCCAATTAGGAAAACAATAAGATTTTTTCTAAAATAAATACTGGGACGGAATCTACTGCAAACCATGTGATCATGAACCCACATTTGTTAAGATTTGTTTTGACACGGAACAAACTAATACATTTAAAAAAAATGACCCATTTAGATGTTAACTTATGTAAATATATGTATGTAAGTTCTGAAGATCATATAATTGATATGTAATTGATATATAAGGATACCAGAGGAAAATTATTAGCTTAAAAAATTATCACCACCTTTTTAAACATGCAAGATAGCATATATGTGATCTTATAAATGAAATTAAAAAAAGTACTCTAGGTCGTCAACGCAAATACAAAATTAATAAAATTAACTTAAAATGAAGAAGCAACAACATTTAAGAAATACGAATTCACCTCATGTGCAAGATAATTGTGTCTCATCCTTTGGTATCAAAGCAATAAACACATTCTCTTATTTGATATCACCTGCAACACTAATTAAACTACACCATCATGAACACATAAAACCATTGATAAAACAATTTATTATCATAGTTCAAATATCTTGTAGTTAGTTCACACCAATAAAATCATAAAAACAATTTATTATCATAGTTCAAATATCTTGTAGTTAGTTCACACCAAAGGTTTAAACTTTGGTGTGATTTTCTTATATCGTTTAGCATCAGAAACTTATTTTGCTTAATACTTGCTGTAAAGTTAAACATCACTGATGAGACCACATTAAAAGTATAGCCATCTTTCTCATAGAACCTACGAATCCAAAAACCAATCACAATTCCATCATAACCACTCTCATTCTTTCATATCAAAATGTGAAAAATGCATATAAATTGCAAATAAAGAATAACATATTAAGGATTAGAACAAATACCAGAGGTTCGAAAAATAAGCGCTACCATTAATTGGTTCCTCCGAGTACCAGTTGTACATGACTGACAATCTGACATACAAAATTTGCATCAATTTAACTTTTTAAATTGTGGTAACAAATCATGACAATTGACAAATTAGAGAGAAGCAATTTAACAGTTCCATAAATTGGGGTTTAGAGAAGCGTGATAACAAATCAACAAAGCTGGTTACAAAAGATCCCTGTAACGCAAAAATTAAGGTTCATCGCATCGCAAAAAGAAACAACACAAACAAACTATTAATAAGAAAAGATTAAACGATGAATAACTAACGACAAAACGATGAAATAATAAAGATAAACCATACCTAAGATCATTTTTTTAGAGTGAATCAAAGAGAGGCACCACTGAATCCTTTGTTTGAGCACGAAATCGGCAGAATAGAAGTTGCAAATCAGATGTGTTGTTACAAAGAGAGAGAGTAGCGGCTTCCGCCTATTGTGAGATCCCGATTGAAAGAAACGAATGCAATTGAAACAGGATTAGGGTTTGGAGGCGACATGGTTTCAGAGAGAATATAGTAAACAATACAATAACCTAACAATTACAATAGATTGCAAAAAGAGTAGCCAGAATCTAACCGGAACCCTAGCCGCCATCGCCGGAGGCAGCGGCGGCGGCTAAGCCTTGAGATCCCTGACTATATCAATACCCAAACGATCTTCTTTCCACCAAAGATCAACAAAGTGTCTGGTTCAACAGAGCGTTTCATATAAGTTTATGATATCCAATCTTCGATCTTCAACAAAGAACAATAGATTCTTGGATTTGAAGAAAAAAAAGAGATTTGTAGAGTGGAATGGAAGAGAAATGGCCTATTTTGATTGTAGACAAAGAAGGCTGAATAAGAAATGGAGTGAAATAGCTTGATGGAGAAGAAGGAATGAAATGGAAGGAGACAATTTTTAGAAGGCAAAGAGACAATCAATTGAATTCAATGATGGCGTAGGAAAGATGAAACTGAATTAGGTTTAGAGGCTTTTCTTTTAGCGCCTAAACACAAAACGCATCGATCAAGAGGAATACACGTGGCAATAATAGGAGTAAGAATATGCCAAGTGGCATAAGTTTGTTTTGTTTTATTATAAGGTATAGATTTGTATTTGTAGGTCCTTATAAAGATCTTTGACAAAGAGTTTCTTGTTATAAATATGTATATGAGTGCGGAATCCAAGTATACACACCAAAGTGAAGCAATATAAGATCAATATGCACAAAAGATATACTCAAAGATTCTTCATATATTGATTTTAGTAGAGTTCCCACACAATATTACAAGAAATGATCTCAAACTCTCTATATGGGTGTTGATGACAAAAGCGGCGGAACCAGAAACTTTTAACTGGAGGGTCGGTATTGATCCAAACAAATAAATATAAATAATAAATTATCTAATTTTTTTAATGGCCTCTAGCCTAGTGGCACTAGGCGTTTATTATCGATAATAGTGGAGTTTAGGAGTAAATAATAAGAGGGTGTTCGCTAGCTAAAAAAATTAGCCAAATGCAAAAAGGGTTATTGGATTTTATCACTCTCAACTACTCTCAACTATCACTTTGACTCCCACCACTCTCAACTTAACACTTTGTGTATTGTGTCACTCCACATGTGAACATTTCTTAGTGTTTGATTTGTGTTATTGGTGATATTAGGCTAACACTTTATGAATTACTAATGACTACATATGGATATGCTCCTAAAAGACAAAAGGGGAGCCAAAATGCACTCAACCGGAGTGACACAACACACAAAGTGTTAAGCTTGGAGTGGTGAGAATCAAAGTGATAGTTGGGAGTGACAGCAGCTAATACCCAATAGTTAGGAGTGATAAAATCCAATAATCCATAAAAAAAAAGAAAAAAAACCTTGAAAATTTAAAGCTGAAGTGAACAAATAAAAAAGGAATAAATTAACTAAATAAAAAACCTAAAGTAAAAAAAAGAATAAATTAACTAAATGAAAAAACACCTTAAAAATTTAAAGCTAAATCAAATAAGCTTATAAAAAAATTAATTGTCTGCATTGAAAAAATATATATTAATTATTATTAAGTAAATAATATTTTACAAAACAAAAGTAGAAAAGGTTAATGTGGTTGACTTGGATTTTTATTGGCTGAACTTAGAAAAAAAAAGGACAAAATGTAAAGTCACCTAGTGATAAAGTACCAAAATGCCCTTATCTTTTTCACAAAACTTTGATATCTCCACGCAGGTTTTTCTGCAAATCCTTGGAAAGGTATTCTGGCGAACATCGTTTTTTCATCTTTCTTCTTTTACTACATATATTCTTTGCTTTAAGTACTCTTTACCATAAATATGAAGGGTCAAACAACAAAAATCTACTTGTTGGTTGATATCCTCTATAAGTAAAGCTTGGGTGGCCGGGGGGTCAACGGACCCTCCTGACCCTCCTATAGTTCCGCCCCAGACAAATGACAAACCTGGTGGTATATATAGAATAACCTCGTAAAGTCATCTCAAAATACAATATCAAACAAAATTATAAGCATGAAGATAAAATTTAAAGCATATTTGTAATCGTCAAATCAATATCATGTTATTATAACCTTAATCAAGATGTTTCAATAAAATTTATGTTTTAATACAAACATAATCAAGCCTAGTGTGATTGTGATACTGGAATTTGGGGTAAACAGAAACAATGACCGACTTAAACCAAGATCTTCCCTTCCAAAACCAGATGTTTAAAAGCTTTTACTAGTAATAGGTTTACCAATGAAATTCACTGATGGGTTGCCGACAGAGTTTATTACTACTTTATATGTCAATATCATTGATTCACTAAGAGAACAGTAAGTACAGTAAGTCTTACTGGCATAATATCTATGAAATTTCCTAGCAATTCACATATATTATCCGCGTTTGTTTTGCAAAATAACATTGTCGAGTCCTCAAGTCCCGGCTGACAGTCAATGGGTCTCGTCAACGTTGCAAAGACGTCGCTTCGTCATCCTACAAAAGAAAACACTGTTAGCCTCGTCACGGAGGACCCCGAGGGGGGGGATCCGTGACCAAACTCCGGCATGAGAGTAAGAAAAACTTGCCGGAGGAGAACTGAGAAAACACTCTTTCTCTCACTAAAATTTATGCAATATTAAAATACAACGTTCACAATACTATATTTTCTCGCTAGAAAAAAGTGTGCACCAACCACCGCCGATTCTACCACCATGGGTTTTGGTTTTTTTGGCCGGAAAATGGCAACTGAGAAGTTAGATGTAAAGTCTTGATTATCATCATGATACAACAAACAGGGGTTTCGTCTATGACTTCGTTATTGTGGGTGGTGGCGAAGAGGATGTGATGCGAGGGTGTCGTTTGTTGTGGCTGTGAGGGAGACAATGATTTTTGAGAGAGAGATGGAGGAAGGGTCTGGTTTAAATAAAGGCGGTTGTTTTTTACATGGGTGGTGGGTGGTTTTCCTATACCATGTGTCACACCCCAACCGATGGCGGAAACATCGGGATGAGACGAACAAATTGCTCAAAACAACATAACACTAACTGTGACAATATGAATTAAATCATTTTATTAAAACTAAAGAATAATACATTGTTTCAAATAGTAAACATAGATTCAAACATTGTTTAATTGCTAAAATGGGTATCTAAAGCCATCCTAGCTTGTTTCTTGAATCTTGTACTAATCTACCTGCAATATGTATTAAAATAAAATCAACAAAATATGTTGGCGAGTATACAAGTTTGATACATAGCATAATAAAATGTTTGAAGTTGCTCATATCCAACGTGAATAACATGATTACACATTAACAGTATATACTCGAAATGATGTTACTCTATGTGTCCAAACCAAAGTTTAACGCAATTAAAGTGCCAATCCCAAAAGTATAACGGGAGGTTTTAACATAGATTAACCTAACAATACCCGCGAGAATAACGGGAGGGGCGTTTCTCAACCTATAGCGCTGCCATTGTTAGGGGAGGCTTGCAAAGTTAATGAACACGTAGTCATGAGAGTTTACAATAGCATAACATGTATAACATGAATCAAATATATCACGTGCAATTTGGATAGAGTGTGCATAAAGCTGTTTGAAGTGAATAATGTGATTGATATAGAATACATATTGCACCCAAAAGTGTTAAAATGGAAAATGGGTCATGTATACTCACCTTAGATTGCGTTACGCTTCTTGTAAAGAGGACGAGTAGAGAATTGAGAATCCAAGAGAACGCACGTAGTGGTTATCCTAGATATTTAAAGTAACACATAACGAACTCGTTATTAACTATTCTAATATTTAAGGTTTATAACCTAATTACCTCTCTAAGACCGTGGGGTATGGGGCGTGGGTTGGGGAAAACGCCCAAGGCACCACCTGATGACTATCGTCAGAGTCAATCAAAAACCTAATTAAACTATGTAGATAGCGTAAGTAGGGTATCGTATCCACGGGGAATATGTGGTTAGTGTTTAGCTAAATTAATTAAGTAACTACTACTAATCTGCAATTGGGGTTTTGATTAATTCAAAGAATACTTTAAACTAATTAAAAGAAAAGATATCAGATTTATAGAACGTGACTTCCTCCAAACTTCAGGTTCTAGGTTTCACAAAACTCAGTCTACTCAGTTAATTGGGCATCACATAGACATGATGTTGGAAAGTTGGTTAATTTCATATGGTAATCAAATATAGGTCTTTGTCATCAGATCTTTCATAACTTGATTAACCCTATTTACTAGCGCGAGTCAACCTACTCTATGTCACCCAACAAGTTTCTAGGTTTTGTCATCAACCGAACAAGTTGTAAAGCAAGAACTCAAAACACATGCAAATAGTTCAAAGAAACCAACACATCAATGTATTCATACAACTTTGTCAAGGTCAAAAATACATCCAAACCTGAATATAAACTGAGAAAAGTAAAAAACTAAGTGAACCGTCTGCCAGGAGGAAGCCGCGGAGAGCCTAGCCGCTCATGATCGTCTTCACAGCATCGGTTGTCATCCCGAGTTGATCAAACATTCTTGAAGAGCTTTTTAGAGATCTGCGAGAGAGCGCCCAATTCGTCCCCTTATCCACGTATGACGGCTGTTGTTGAGATGATATTTGGGCCTCCTCCAAAATCGTGACCCCTCAAACGGCTGCTAAAGAACTCGATCCCCAAAAATCCTTCTTTCACGGCCCATGTGTGGCCCAATATGTGTGTCCCTCATTGATGATAGACTTCTCAACACGGGACACTTGACTTGAAATTATTCGAATCACTTTCGTCCAAATGGAGATTGAGTATGGACAAAAGTGATCGTCACCTCTTCAGACTTCCCCACACTTGGGTAAACGCATCCGTGAAGATAATTAAAACCTGCAAGAACACACACGCAACACAAAACAAAACAAAAATACAATACTCTACATCCTCGGGCTGCCTCCCGAGAGCGCTAAGTTTTAGATCTTCAGCCAGATCGTACCTGATATGCGCTAAGATGGTTTCAATGCACATTTACCCCTTGTATTTCTAATGAATGCCCGGAATTTTACATGCCATCTCCATAAGCTTGTCAGTATAATTGACATGTTTAGAAAGCACCTGCGGGTTTGGCTGATCCACTTCACAAGATATACATCGATGTCTTGTATCTTCGCCATTTTCATCTTCTTCCTCGAACTCTCTTCCCCACACTTGTTAATTGGAATGATTGATATGGGAAGAGGTTTGGTACACACATTCATCTCATTAGACTGCTCTGCCTCATCATCCTCACACACCATCTGATCCACCAGTGACTCTTCATCAGATAAAGGATTCATTGATGTGGTATTATCCTCCACAACCACCTCCTCCATGTGAGAATAATCTCTAATATCATCAGGTAATGGTGAGAGACGCTCTTCTATTTCTATCTTCATTTTTAATGTCTGACACTTGGAAACTAGAAAGCTGATTCGATCTTCATCAGAAAGGCTGGGTGCTGATAAATACTGCTCGATTTTGGACAAAATCACTTACAATATGACAAGCTTTTTATCCTCCTCGGTCTGATAAGTATGGACACTCTCGGGCTCAGAATATTCCTCGGGATGATATTGTCGGTATCCCTGATACGGTCTTGAGATGTACGCATCCATCATTTTTTATTCCAATACTCTGGATTTTCCAAATACACCGCACACACATCATCATAATCATAAGTATGATCACGACCGCAACAGAAACATCGTCCATCCGTCCTTGGCTCATAATAAGCATCCTCATCCCGATCCCATCCGTCAGAGTAATAACCATCCTTCACTGTTGTATCAGAATTGTAGAAATATGGTAGATAGGAAGAATTCTCATAGCAAGGCATCAGTGGTTCTTCCAATTTCGCTTTTTCCCGTCTAAATCGGGCCTCGTGGCAACCGATACACGGGTGAAGTGGTTCCCCGCACAACTTGCATGTAGAAGAGCGGCAAAATATAGTAAGATCTGTCATCCTGCACAACACAGCTCAACTACCCACGTAAATCACGAACAAACCAGATAAAACAAAAAAATATATTTTTGGGTTTTTTAGATTTTTTTTTTTAAAACAAGAACAACTAACTAACTAACACTAAGCACACTAATTCCCCGGCAACGGCACCATTTTGATGACTGTCGTCAGAGTCAATCAGAAACCTAATTAAACTACGTAGATAGCGTAAGTAGGGTATCGTATCCACAGGGAATATGTGGTTAGTGTTTAGCTAAATTAATTAAGTAACTACTACTAATCTAAAATTGGGGTTTTGATTAATTCAAAGAATACTTTAAACTAATTAAAAGAAAAGATATCAGATTTATAGAACGTGACTTCCTCCAAACTTCAGGTTCTAGGTTTCACAAAACTCAGTCTACTCAGTTAATTGTCCATCACATAGACATGATGTTGGAAAGTTGGTTAATTCATATGGTAATCAAATATAGGTCTTTGTCATTAGATCTTTTATAACTTGATTAACCCTATTTACTAGCGCGAGTCAACCTACTCTATGTCACCCAACATGTTTCTAGGTTTTGTCATCAACCGAACAAGTTGTAAAGCAAGAACTCAAAACACATGCAAATAGTTCAAAGAAACCAACACATCAATGTATTCATACAACTTTGTCAAGGTCAAAAATACATCCAAAACCTGAATATAAACTGAGAAAAGTAAAAAGCTAAGTGAACCGTCTGCCGGGAGGAAGCCGCGGAGAGCCTAGCCGCTCATGATCGTCTTCACAGCATCGGTTGTCATCCCGAGTTGATCGAACATTCTTGAAGAGCTTTTTAGAGATCTGCGAGAGAGCGCCCAATTCGTCCCCTTATCCACGTATGACGGCTGTTGTTGAGATGATATCTTGGGCCTCCTCCAAAATCGTGACCCCTCAAACGGCTGCTAAAGAACTCGATCCCCAAAAATCCTTCTTCCACGGCCCATGTGTGGCCCAATATGTGTGTCCCTCATTGATGATAGACTTCTCACAAAACTGCCACCAAACAACATGTAATTTTTTTATTTCTTTGATGATCATTTATTAATTCCTTCCAAAGTCATGCATATGCACGTGATGGCTCCACTTTTTCTAGTGTTTTGACCAATTTGATACCCCAAAGAAAAGAAACATACGCTCCCTTTATAAATCTACCGTAAACCGTAACTTTTGACTCGTAACGGCTCACAAACACTGTAGTGTGTCTCATTTGTCAACCAGTCGAACCCGCTTTTAACTCATTTACTCTCATTAACCCATTTTAATCCTGTTAAACACAGAGAACGCCAATACATAATAAGTATATAACACGTATGAATTAACATATTTAACGTACTAATACTCAACATAAACTAATATAAAACGCGACATATTTTGACTCGACATCACCACCCCGGGTGGGCTTGGGTCGGGGTGTGGCCCCTTGGGGCTTGGGTTTCAAGCCGGGCGTGGGGCAGGGGACCAAGGTGACATGGCGGTTTGTGAATGGCCAAAAGAAAAGATTCGTTAGGCTAGCCGTTGGCCAACGGCTATATTTAAAAAAAATTATTTTTTCTTCCATTTTTTCACTATAAAACTCACATTTTACTTCCATTTTTTACCACATTCAACCACATCTTCAATACATCTTCAATTCTCCTACTACAAAACGAAAAAATGCGTCCTTACAACCGTCCTTTTGACCCGAGCAACTCGTATGGATTCCAAGAAAATAATCCTAGCCCACCACCCACTCGTCCAATAGCTCGTCCATTTTTCATACACTCTCCTATGCCCGACATTGCGGGTTATGCATCGTATATCGGGAATCGTTTATTTACTAACTTCCCAAACACCGAAGATTCAATAACTACCCCGTTTTCTCAATCGCCCATCAACCTTTCACCAACCTCCATCGACCTTTCACAAAACGAATCCGTTCCCGAAACTCAACCACCCAAAGAGGGTCCTTCCGCATCGAAACCCATCAAAAAAAGAAGTCACAAGAAAAAACCGAGGAGGGTAAAGTAGTTGAAACCGCCAAACGAAAACAACAAAAATGCAAAAATGGGTCTATGCTGAAGAAGTTGCATTGGCGAGGGCTTGGTGTGAACAATCTCAACATTCAACTTTAGGTATTCTTAACCTTACTTTATATTAATGGAATGGTTATTTTTTATATGAGTTTGTAATATATTAATATTTTTTTTATTAAAATAGGAAATTCGCAACATCGAACCGCCCTGTGGGAATCGGTTTGTAGGAAATTCCATGAAGAAATGGGTAAGGAGACTTATCGTGAAAACGATAGCTTATCCTCAAAGTGGAGCGAGATAAGCTCCCAACTTACAAAATTTAGTGAGTTTTTAAATAAAGCAAAGCAAAACCCTAAAAGTGGTGAAACCGAAGCCGACGTTTTGACAAATGCAGTGGTCGCATTCAAATCAAATATGAAGACCGACTTCCGTTTCATGCATTGTTGGGAGATTTGTAAATTTCATCCAAAGTGGGCGAATATCTCCATTGGTAGCGAAACTAACCCGTCTTCCAAAAGGTCAAGGGCCTCGTCCCAAGCCCAATCTAATGCACGAGATCAAGAGTTTGAGGACCTTTTGGATGATTCGGCAAGCCCAAACCGGCCCGAGCATGGAAGA
Source organism: Helianthus annuus (assembly GCF_002127325.2). NCBI lineage: Eukaryota > Viridiplantae > Streptophyta > Magnoliopsida > Asterales > Asteraceae > Helianthus > Helianthus annuus. The sequence continues at coordinate 39,416,739 of NC_035444.2, read as the reverse complement.
AATGCCTCAAGAAGGCGTGCTCAAAAACAAACGGCATCGCCTTCAGCTGGGAGTTCTGGCTCGCGTAGGGAAATATACAACGACCAGTTGAATGACATTTCATGCAAGTTGGATATATTCAACGTATTCCAACAACAAAGGGGCGAAATACGAAGGAGCAAAGAAGTTAGAGATGCCGCTAGAGATGCCCTGAAACAAAGACAGGGTGACGAGTTAGAAATAGTATTGGCGTTGAGAGAAGAGATAAAAAAGCAAATATAAAAGTTAGTGTTATAAACCAGACATTTTAGGCCCAACCCATTACTTATGGGCTTTAGGATTTATGGGTTTATTTATCTATATATTGTAATGTTGAATAGAATGAATATGTGAATTCAGTTTTATCTCTATTGCTTCTTTGGTTTTTATCACGTTATCAGCACGAACGCTCTATTCATCAGGGAATTTACCGGATTGGATTCAGATAATTGCCGTTCATCAAATCCGGGTACACTATCAATATCTCTTACTGTATTGAATATATATATTTTTTTTCTCGATGATTACGCTAACAATTCCGATAAATAAATTGTTTCTCCTGTTATTCCGTTTTGAAACTAAATCAAAAGAAACTGATTAAATTAAAGTACAATATTATATTTTTATATAAAATATCATAAACTTCCATAATATGCTGTCATGATGTATGGATCAATTGGTCATATAGATGCAATATAAGGGTTCATCAGGTTCAATTTGAATATATGTGTTTCTTGGATTCGCACTTACATAAATTCTGAAATTGTTGATTTTTTTTTTGGTTTCAATCATTCCGGCGGTCACTGCCGCTCAAATACATGAACTTCCTGTATATAAAACAGAAGAATAAACAACGAAAGAAAAATTTTTCCCGGCGATTGTCCTCAATCGCCAACCGTGACCTGTCCGGCATTTTCACCGGCTGCGATGACGCGGTTCCTCCGACCTCCGGCTGCTTTACCTTCGCCGACTGGCCTATGCCATCTCCGATGGCCTGAAACTCACCGATTTTGAAGACTAGAACGTCAACTGCCGCCGCGAACGGCGGCCAGAAAATTAATTGTGCATCAGCGGTTGAAGGCTTTGAGAGTTTTTTTTTACGGTGACTGTGATCGTAGACGGGAAAAATGGAGGAGAAGACAGAATGTTAAACACTAGAAGATATGATTGAAATATTTTAGGGGATTTTGAAGGTGAAAAGATGATAAAGAGAGTGTTTTCCTTTGGGTAGAAACATCTAGAGTGATTTTAAAATATACATGGTAAAAAGATTTTTGCTTGCTAGCCGTATTCCACCAACAACATTTATATATTTTAATATATTTCACTCACAAGTCCAAATCTCCTCATTATATAATATTCATTTTTTTTATACAAATAAAAACAGTTTACTATTATAATATATCTAACGTCTAATGTGAAAAAAAAAGGTAAACAATCAAATAAGGTTATATACAAACGACTTTGTCACATGTTGTGAACCTGAAATAATTTAATAGCTTAAACCAAAGTTGAATGGAAATAAATACTTGTATTATATCATCATATAAAGTTGTTGTAATATATAAAGTTGTTTCGTTACAACAGTATTATACCACCACAATTATATCAATATATTAATAATATTATATCAACAGATTTGGTGTCATTTTAATTTTATGAAAAAAAAAACATACAAACTCATCACTACATATTAAAATTGTCTTCTTGTATAGAACCCGAAGTTCTAATTATAAAGAACCAGAAGTTCTTTACAATATCCATTATACACACATGTCTGTTATTAAAAGCATGTCTCTTTCCTTTGTAGATAATATGTCGAACTTATCAAAGCTTGAATTCACCGCACTTGACATCTCGAGTAATAACTACCTCCCGTGGACTCTTGATGCTAAAATCCATTTGACGGCAAATAATTTGGGGGAGACAATTAATGTTGATAATCAAACCTCACCTCAAAATAAAGCGAAAGCTATGATATTCCTCCGCCATCATCTTCACGAAGATCTAAAGCGGGAATATCTAACTGTTGAGGATCCTCTTGAACTATGGACAAATATCAAAGAACGTTTTGACCACCAGAAGTCGGTCTTACTCCCCAAAGCCCGCTATGAATGGATTCATTTACGACTACAGGATTTTAAGACTGTTAGTGAGTATAATTCTGCCCTGTTCCGCATTACCTCTGAACTTAAATTATGTGGTGAGAAAATTACCGATGAAGACATGCTTGAAAAAACTTTCTCAACGTTCCATGCCTCAAATATGCTCCTGTCGCAGCAATACAGGGAACGTCAATTTACTAATATTCTGAATTGATATCATGTCTTCTGGTCGCGGAGCAAAACAACAAGCTCCTACTACAAAATCATCAATCGCGACCTGCTGGTGCAAGCCCATTCCCTGAAGCGAATGTGGCCAATTATCAAAGCGGACGAGGTAGAGGTAGAGGCCGCGACCCCAGCAGAGGTCGTGGTCGATGGGGATATACATGGCATCGAGAGTCTCAGAACACTAAAAATAGCGGTGGTGAATCGAGTCGACATAATACGGGACGACATTCAAAAGGGAAAAATAGCGGGACTCGAAATAACATTTGTTATAAATGTGGGATATCAAATCATTGGTCCCGCACATGTCACACCCCTAAACACCTCGTTGAGGCATATCAACGCATGATGAAAGAAAAAGGAAAGAATGCTGAAACTAATCTAATTGAGAATGCACCTTCAGCCACGATATCAGACGTTCATATGGATGCATGTGATTTCATTGAAAATGTTCGTGATGTTTAAACATATTTAACGTACCTTTTATGTTTTACTTTTCACACTGTGATCTTGGTATTTGGTTTGGTTTGAAACTTTTGCAATGTTTTATTTTTACTTCTTTGTATTAACTCTTATTTATTTTTTATTTTTATTTTTTTTCCTGAAGAAATATGCATGCTAGCTCCAGTAGAGCTATTATTGGTGATGAATGTCTCGTAGATAGCGGTAGTACTAACACTATTCTCAAAGATATGAAATTTTTCTCTAAGTTGTCTCCGGCAAAGACACCGATTAGTACTATATCTGGTGTCAGTAACCTTATCGAAGGCTCCGGCAGAGCACACATAATATTATCTTCGAGTACCCAACTAACTATTGATAATGCATTATATTCAAGTAAATCCAGAAGAAATTTACTTAGCTTTAAAGATATTCGAAAGAACGGTTACCACCTAAAAACAATATCTGAAAATAATATTGAATATCTTCAAATTACTTCAAACAAAAATGGCCAAGAAACAATTGTTGAACAATTAGAAGCCTTATCCTCTTGATTATATTGTACTCATATCAATCCTATCGAATCATACATGGTGAGTAACCGAAAGCTGTTAGATAAAGACACATTCAATATATGGCATGACCGTCTAGGTCACCCTGGTAGCATAATGATGAGACGAATAATCAAAAGTGCAACCGGGCACCCTCTTAAAAACTTAAAAGTTTTGTTACCACAAGACTTATCATGTGCAGCATGCTCTCTGGGCAAACTTATAACTCGGCCCTCACAAACTAAATTGATACATGAAACCCCATCATTTTTAGAAAGAATCCAAGGGGATATTTGTGGGCCTATTCATCCTCCGTGTGGACCATTCCGCTATTTCTTGGTCTTAATAGACGCATCCTCAAGGTGGTCACATGTGAGCCTTTTAGCTACTCGAAATGTAGCATTTGCCCGACTTTTAGCTCAAATTATACAATTGAGAGCCAATTTCCCCGATAATCAAATTAGAAACATCTGGATGGATAATGCGGGGGAGTTCACATCTCAAGCGTTTAATGACTATTGTATGTCAATCGGGATCAATGTTGAACATTCAGTATCTCATGTTCACACACAAAACGGTTTAGCTGAATCTCTGATTAAACGATTACAAATAATCGCTAGACCACTCTTAATGAGATGTAAATTACCATCTTCTGCATGGGGTCATGCTATTTTGCATGCCGCTGCACTGATTAGATTGAGACCAACTGCTGATCACGAATACTCCCCATTGCAACTGGTCTCCGGACGAGAACCAAGTTTGTCCCACCTTAGAATATTTGGTTGTGCGGTATATGTACCAATACCGCCACCACAACGTACTACAGTGGGACCCCAAAGAAGACTGGGTATCTATATTGGTTTTAACTCCCCGTCCATAATTAAATATTTAGAACCAATGACGGGAGACATGTTTACAGCACGGTATGCTGACTGTCATTTTGATGAAACAATGTTCCCAGTCTTAGGGGGAGATAAGGACAAAGAAAGACTGGTAACACAAGAAATAACATGGAATGCATCATCGCTATCAAATCTCGACCCCCGAAGTGGTCAATGCGAGTATGAAGTCCAAAAGATTATACATTTGCAAAGAATAGCGAATGAATTACCAGATGCATTCACAGACACGAATAGAGTGACAAAGTCACATGTACCAGCATCAAATGCACCTGCTCGAATTGAAGTAATCCCAGAAGCAATTACTATACAACGAAAGCGTGGGAGACCAATCGGTTCCAAAGACAAAAACCCATGGAAACGAAGAGAGCAAAGTAACGCAGTTGGTGAAAACTCACAAAAGATTATAAATGAAACCCCGGTAGAGGTAAATGTCCCAGAAGAGACAACTATGAATCCAGAGGAAAATGAAGTTTCAGAAGAAACACCGGTACCGAATGAAAATGAGATCTCTATTAATTATGTACAAGATAGTACAATGTGGAACCGGAATAAAACACGTGTTGATGATATATTTGCATATGCTATAGCAACGGATGTAATCAATGAAAATGATTACGTACCAAAAACTTTAGAAGAGTGCATGCACAGAAATGATTGGCCAAGATGGCAAGAAGCCATAAACGCCGAATTGAATTCGCTCGAAAAGCGACATGTTTTCGGACCTGTAGTCCGAACGCCCATAGACATCAAACCAGTAGGTTATAAATGGGTGTTTGCAATAAAAAGAAATGAAAAGAATGAGATTGTACGATATAAGGCTCGACTTGTAGCACAAGGGTTTTCCCAAATCTCAGGAGTTGATTATGAGGAAACGTATTCCCCTGTAGTGGATGCGATAACCCTTAGGTTCCTAATCGGCCTCACAATCTCTGAAGGACTTCATATGAGACTAATGGATGTCGTCACCGCATACTTATATGGGACACTTGAAAATGACATCTACATGAAAATCCCTAAAGGATTAAAATTGCCTGAAGCATTAAAATCAACACCTCGAGATATGTGTTCTATAAAGCTCCATAGATCTTTATATGGTCTCAAACAATCTGGTCGTATGTGGTACAATCGACTTAGTGAATATCTCGAAAAAGAAGGATACAAGTCTGATGTAATCAGTCCATGTGTTTTTATAAAAAGATCACTCTCAAATTTCACTATAATAGCAGTCTATGTTGATGATATCAACATCATCGGATCTCCTGAAGAGATAGAGAGAGCTGCTCAGTTGTTAAAGAAGGAATTTGAAATGAAAGATCTTGGTATGACGAAATTATGTATCGGACTACAATTTGAGTATCTGTGCAATGGTACATTTGTCCATCAATCAAACTACATCCAGAAGATGTTAACACGTTTCAATATGGATGAAGCACATCCGTTTAGCGTACCTATGGTTGTCCGACCGCTAGATCCACACAAGGATCCTTATCGCCCTTAAGAAGAAGGCGAAGAAGTACTTGGTCCAGAAGTACCATACTTAAGCGCGATCGGTGCCCTTATGTATCTCGCAAATAACACAAGACCTGACATTGCATTTGCAGTACATGTATTAGCGAGATACAGTTCGAATCCAACACGTAGGCACTGGAATGGTGTAAAACATATACTCCGGTATATTTGCGGGACACAAGACTTAGGTCTTTTCTATCAGAAAGATCAAAAGTCCCAGCTTGTTGGGTATGCTGATGCCGGATATCTATCAGATCCTCACAAAGCAAAATCTCAGTCAGGTTATGTATTCACATACGGTGGCACAGCAATTTCTTGGAAGTCAACTAAGCAAACACTTACAGCAACATCCTCAAATCATGCCGAATTGATAGCACTATATGATGCTGGTCGAGAATGCGTGTGGTTGAGATCAATGATTAATCACATACAAGAAGCATGCGGATTAGAACAGATCAAGAAGGAGCCGACAATTATTTATGAAGACAACGCTGCTTGCATAGCTCAAATCAGAGAAGGTTACATCAAGGGTGATCGAACGAAGCACATCTCACCAAAGTTCTTCTCAACATATGACTTGCAAAAGGAAGGGGAAATTGATGTTCGTCAGATTAAGTCAAGTGAAAATCTAGCTGACCTGTTCACAAAATCTTTACCTAGAAGCAGTTTCGAGCAGCTATCACACAAGATCGGTCTTCGTAGATTGAAAGATGTTTGTTGAATTCAGGGGGAGAATTATACACGCTGTACTCTTTTTCCCTTAACTAAGTTTTGTCCCATTGGGTTTTCTTAGTAAGGTTTTTAATGAGGCAACATAGCTGATCCAGTAGTATCAGTTTATTTATTCAGGTCCAGAAGTACCTATTTAACATCATCCTGAAGTATGTCGTTAAACTGTGTATAATTCTAAATGTCTGAGGGGGAGTGTTATAAACCAGACATTTTAGGCCCAACCCATTACTTATGGGCTTTAGGATTTATGGGTTTATTTATCTATATATTGTAATGTTGAATAGAATGAATATGTGAATTCAGTTTTATCTCTATTGCTTCTTTGGTTTTTATCAGTTAGGATTTTTTTTTTTTTTGTAATTTTCTTTATTTAAAAATATTAAAAAAATTAAATTTGTGTTTTAAATCATATTGGGTCTGCCCGCCCAGCGGGTCAGCCCAGCCGGCCAGCCCACAAGCCCACCAAACCCACGCCCCAAACCCCCGCCCCGGTCATACCGTGTTCAATGTGGGTTTAGCCGTGTCTGCCACCCCATTCCACATGTCAACCAATGCCCAACCCAAGTCCCAACCCAAGCCCCACCATACCCCACGGCCTAATTAAATAGAATTTTTAGCTAAGTCCTTCCTAATGTATATGTGTTATGAAATAAATGATTTCGCATCAATCGTACATCGTTCGAGAGTTTTAATAAATGGATTTAGAATTATAGGTTTTAATTAAAACAAAGAAAATTAGTTTTAATAAAAGAACAGGAGATTTTAAAAAAAGGTAAAATGTTTTAATGAATTTAAAAATGATTTTTAATTCTTTTATACTGATTAAGAAGAGAAATCTTGTGCATGTGGTATAGCAAGAAGGAAATCTTGTGCATGTGGTGCTCGGAGACACTCAAAAACGGCTTTTTGTCTAACGGTCAAGTCAAACTATACTTCGATTTCGTGGACAATTTTACTAAAAAGAGCACTCGCCAATACATGTTGGGCTTTAGGGGGGCGGTGTCCTTATTAGTGAAACCGCTGAAGTCAAAGCTTGGAATCGTATCACGAAGACAAGCCAAAGCACAAACATAATCAGAATCCATACCACATATGCCATTGTCTCTTAAGATGTGGTCCTGTAGCACCCACGATTGGGCCCTCGAGGCTACAAAAGCATAGGATGAAGCCTCTACAGCCGAATACAACCCCAAACCCCCAAACCTAATAGGTAAAGAGACAACTCGCCACTGGAGGTCTCCAAAGAAAGGACCTCCACAAACCACCAATTCCTCAATCGCCTCACGCAAACCTTTGTCAAAGAACAACGCTGCATCTTCCATATGTACAGGTTGGCATGTCCTCAAGCCAAAGAAAAGCTTGGCAATGCCCATACAGGATCGAAGCAAGAGTAGTTCGCTTTGTGGGTCACCTAATTTGGGTAGAAGACGCATCAAATCTACCGCCTTAGCAGCTCTTTTCTTTGCCAACCCACTAATAAAGCTTGCGTCTCTACTAACGGCCCCCAAGAAGCTTCACCCCGACTAATGGCCTCCTGATGTCCTTAGGAAATAACCCTTCACGAAACTTGCTACCATCACAAGAAGGCCAAAATAGCCCAGTTTTCTTAATATTGAGTTCAAGACCCAATGTTGGACCCGTCACCTTAATGATGTCCAACACTCTAGCCACCTCTTCTGAACCCCCAATGACAGTCCCATCATCAAGATACCAAGCATGAAGGAGAATCTTGCATTTGTCTCTAATCTAATGCACAAGGGGGTGTAAAACAAGAGCGAAAAGAAGTGGTCCCAATGGGTCCCCTTGCTGAACTCCTGCAGAAGCTGAAAAACTAAGAAAATCCTAAAAAATTAAAAATAAAAATAAAAATATGATTAGGCCGTTGATTCCTAACTTTCTTAAAATCCTTGTGTCCCCGGCAACGGCGCCAAAAACTTGATGCGTGTGTAGTGTGTATATAATTTAGATATATAATTAAGCCCTTTTTACACCTTTAGCCAAGTTTTAAATTTATAAAACACGATATTCACTAACACTAAACACACATATGGGCAAGTGCACCCATCGTGGACGTATTATAGTGTTGGTAAGATACCGAGGTCGTCCAAGGACACAAGAGCTTTTAGTACCGGTTTATCCTCAACGTCTAATCCAATCAAAAAGTTAGAAAAATGTTTTTAAACTAAGAAAATAAAAACTAACTAAATGCTGAAAAATAAAAATAAAATAAAAACAGATAGACAAGATGAATCACTTGGATCCGACTCGTGTATTAGTATAACCTTTGATTATTTTCGCACTTGTTTAAGAGATTATCTTAGTTATTGTAGTAGGCCCCTCTTTTGAAGGCGACGTTACCCTTAACCCAGTAGTTTGAGTCAGCAAGGATACAATCCTAAAGGGTTGGATTATTGGAAGATAATGAATTAAGTTATTAATGCAAATTATGGTAGGCCCCGCTTTTGGCGGTGACGTTACCCTCGGCTAAGTAGTCTGAGTCAGCAGGGATACAGTCCTAAATAGTCGGGTTATAGTATTAATAGTAGTTAACTTATGAGTGGGTCAAAGAGTTTGGATCCCCGCCATCCAATACCTATGGGCATTGAAGGAGATCCTACTAAATTTGACCCAGGTCCCTTGCAGGACCTCTAAACGCTGAACAAGGCCAAGACCCTTACCAAACCGTTCCCTTAACCCCCGACCAGGTAGCCAGCATACCTCCATATAGACCGTGGAGATATGAATGGTGAAAATCTTTTATTTTATATAGACAGTAAAATAATGCCAAGACACCACGGACAAACGATAAGGAAAGATCACCTTCAACATAAGCAACTAGTTATTAAAGTCATTAATACAAAACCAAATAAAAAGTGCAAAAGATTAAAAATAAAAAGTATTATACTAAACACTTGTCTTCACCAAGTGATGTAAGAGACTTAGGCAAACATGGCCTTGATTATCAAGAACTCTTACTATCAATCTTGGATCCCGAGATGACTCACACACTCTATGATGGACAATGGATGATGGTGGTGGATGATGGTGTTATGGTGGTGGTGGGTGGTGGATGAAGTGTGAGAGAGGTGGTGTGCCAAGGGATGGATTGGAATGAAACCAATCACTCCTATTTATAGGCTGAACAGAAGGCTGGGCACGGCCCCGTGTCCGCTGGACACGCCCCCGTGCCCGTCTGACACTCTCTCTCTTCATTAATTGTAATTCGCAATTACAATTAATGCGCATGTTGTACTTTCGCCACGCCCCCGTGCTCACTGGACACGGCCCCGTGGTGGGCAATAGAAGCTTCTATAGGTTTGTCTTTTCTGCTGCTTCTTGGGCACGGCCCCGTGCTGGCTGAGCACGGGGCGTGTTCAGGCTTCTGTTTTCTCTTTTTTGCTTGGGAGGATGCCGTTGAGGGTTCGGGCAGTCTACTTTTATTCCTTTTCTTGTATTATGTTAGAATTAGCTATCTTTTTGCTTCTTTTGTGAATTTGAGCTCATTTCATCCTGAAAATACAAAAGGAAGACAAAAACACTCTTTTTCCAACATTAGTACTTAAAAAGGGTTAGTTTTATGCCTTATTTGATGTAATTTACATGTTGCATTTTACACACATCAAATACCCCCACACTTGAACTTTTACTTGTCCTCAAGCAAAACTCTTTAAATGTGGCTTACACTCCCAAATGGAATGGGTAGAAGAGAAGGTTTTTGGCTTGTCATAGAGTGTCGGGAATCCAAGATCTTTTTGGGTTTTATTTTTATTTATTTACAATCCTATTCGTTATGATTTATTTAGAACGTTTCATAGGATAAATTACTTATTTGGGCATAACATGCTTTTTTTAAAAAAATTCCATTTATATACAAGTGCACATACCTCATGTGACACCTGTGTCACCGCGACCATCAAACAAATACCAAGCTGATGAAATATTGTATTTCATACTTGGAATCTTGTATAAATATGTGTATCTTTTGCACATATCAATTCTTGTTCAATTTCAAACTCTACATCGCTTTCTAGAGAATTATACGCAAACTGGTGCGTAAACGTACTCAGTTTAATGCGACAAATACTCCGGAACATCAACATATACTTAACATACCCTAAATAACCTTTACATAACTTAGAAATAAGTTTTGAAGGCTTTGGTATGGCAAAAACAAGTTAATTCGCTTACAGGGACTAAACTTGACAAACTGCGAAAGTATGCCAATTTGAACTGTAACAAACATTCCAGAACATGTCCATAAGTTAAACATACCATAAATATCCTTTACATAGCTTAGAAATAGGCTTTGAGGTGTTTGGTATGCTAAAACAAACTTTTGGATCATTCAGGGACTAAAAGTGTCAAAAAGTGCACAAGTTTGCACTTTCGCGCATAACTTACGTTCTGAATACATCCGGACATCCAAAAATTTATGTAAGCATCCTTATATTATGCCTTAGTGTTTGGCATGAGAAAAATCCATTCGTCACGTCATTTGGATCGTTTTTCGTGCTTATGCGCATTCCGTCGTAATTAAGCGAACATCGCGTTCGTACGACCAAACGAACCAACATCCGGAATATTTTTGAGCATGTTTCATGTCCACAATGCTTAGGCATCATTTTAGGGCCTTAAAGTTGGCTTTACGGGCCTTAGAAGTGTCGGAAATGGCTTAAATACGCAACAGGGACCAAAACTGCCATTTTTGAAAGTATGTGCAGATCAGAAGCTTCAGGCGGCCCGCGTGAGTTTTGCCTAAATGTTGAGGCGGGCCGCGTCAGACTGTCAGACCAGATTCAATGTTTCTAATCAATGCAGTTGGCCTTTCGTTCGATCAAGGGGCAATGCCCTTTCACCCAATCAAAGGCCAAAGGCCATTTTCAGTAACCACCACATTTTTGACAAGTGTACGCACCCGATCGTGGCATGATATTCGATAAACGATCCTAACGGTTATACTTTTCCTATAAATACCCCCCCCCCTTTGTTCCAAAAACCCACAAGAATCTGATCTAAGCTCTAAGTTGGAACCTTTGTTTCATACCTGAGCTATTTTGATCTAGATTAGCATTCGGGGACCCTCCGTAAGTCTTCTTTCGCTCTTTTATTCGCTTTTCGAGTCCGAAAGTCAACGTTTTGTTGACTTTCTGCATTGACCAGCCTATGGTCAACACGAAGTTCTTGGAACTTCATAACGTGAGCGTGATCACGATGGTTATAGTCCGTAGTGACTATACCTACTGATTACCACGTTATCTAGGCTCAGTGACGAGTCGTAGTTTCGGCCAAAATGTGCATTCTTGCATATTTTGTAACCAAACTACTCGTGAGCATCAAAGCCGTTTGTTTTGATGCCAAACCTGTTTTCTAAACTTAGTTAAGCATGTTCTAACATACTTAGCTCGTCACTTTTAGTTTAGTGCTTATATAGGGTCGTAAGGTAAGCGATCTAAACCATCGCTTATACTTTCAAACCCAACCCATTTGGTCGATCATTAGGATCCGACCAAACACATTAGGTGACCATAGCTATAACCTTCCGAGGTTATACCTTGTGGTCGCGATGTTAGGCGTTCCAAGCGCGTTCTACGCGAACGACGCGTTAGGGTAGCATAAGCAACCTAAACGGGCCGTGATGGACCGTAAGCACTTAGGTTAAGTTTCATTTTAGTATGTAGGCTTTGTTAAACCATATTACACGAGTCTCCATACTCGTTTGGTTTACGAACCCGCGTACTATCCGATCCTTCCATTTTGGTCCGATATATTAACATAGCTACCTATTAGGTGTCGTTTGATATCCCGTGATCTTTAGCATTATCTGGTTATTATACAAGAACTCCAAAGCAATCTCAGGTGAGTACATTGAACCCCTCTTTTACTGTTTTCCAAACTGTTTTGGGGTGAAACACATGTGCCTACTTGCTACTTTCATGCTTTCCGGTTTTCACATCATATACTGCTATGTTCGATAGTACATATATAGTACATGATTTCATTGTGTTTATGCTATGTATGCCCATTGTGTGCGTACTTAGTACATTGCTTTACATTTCATGCTACGTACGCCCATTGTGTGCATACGTAGTACATTGTTTCACATTGCATTACTGTTGCATATGCTCATCCAGCATATGAACACATTACACTACATTTTGAACCGTTGTACTCTACAATACATTTCATGCTACGTACGCCCATTGTGTGCATACGTAGTACATTGTTTCACATTGCATTACTGTTGCATATGCCCATCCAGCATATGAACACATTACACTACATTTTGAACCGTTGTACTCTACAATACATTTCATGCTACGTACGCCCATGGTGTGCATACGTAGTACATTGTTTCACATTGCATTTCTGTTGCATATGCTCATCCAGCATATGAACACATTATACTACATTTTGAACCGTTGTAACCATTTGACTATGTGAACCGTCTTAACCCTTCAATTATATGAACCGTTTGTATTCGTTGAACCATGTAAACCAGTTGTATCCGTCGACAAGACTTACAATTGACAATAGACATTTGACTATACATAAACATTTCTACCGTTGTTAAACATTTCATCTTGATGGTTTGGTTTGAGTAAGTGATTTAAGTAACGAGGCATGTGTAATATGATACAAGCATGGTGGATACGCCGCTGGTACTTCCTATATATAAGTGTTTGTATGGTATTACATATCGTAGCGTTATTTGCATCATTTCAGTTTGAGACATATGACATTTCATACAAATAATACACTTTTCACGAGACATTGTTTTACAAACGACTTATCTTATACAAACTCATTTTACATGGTTATCCGTTTAACCATACAGTGTTCTCTTATTTATACATATCATTTGATCTTACCGTTTTTCAAATGATTTGCAAGACCAAGCAAAATACAAGGTTCATGACTAAACATTTTCTCAAACATAAGTCATGAATTCCGTTTTCACAAAACCAATGTATCTCACAGCCATTTTTATGCTGACGTACCTATTTTCACATGTGTTTTCAGGAGATGATGCATAGGACTTATCAAGACATACTTAGGCGGACCTGTGCCTTAGTGACTTAAAACGAGACAAGAACTAGTTAATTTATGTTATGTACCCTTCGATTCTTGTTTAGACAATGTAAACTTTCATGTTTGATTTATAAAACGAAACTTCATTTGCCATGGATTTGAAACAATTGATTCTGTTACAACACTCCCTGACGTTTCCGCCACGTTTTGTATGTTCTACGTGGTCGGGGTGTGACACCTCACGGGAGAAATCACTCAACACTCGGCCGAAGGTGTATTTTTTTAGTGAATCACTCGAGAGCGGCATGGAGCTTACGCCTTTCATAGGCTTGCCAAGCAATCAATCCTCCTCCTTTTTAACTCTATACCTTTGTAAATATCAAGAGGACTTTTGGGGTGAAGGGTTAGGCTTGGGCTAAAGGTGGGTGGTTGGGTTATTGGTTAGTAAAAGGGCGAAAAGCGTTGGTTTTCGTAACACACTTTTGTTTTTAGTGACTTTTTATTTTGAAGTATTTCTCCAAACAAGCTTTTATTTGCATAGCTTTGTTTGTTTTTAACTTCATCATCATTTTTTTTTGTCACATAAAAGAACGAGCTTGCGAAAAACCGAGCTTGTTACTAAAATAAAGGGTGAAAAAAATAAAAGGGTTTTTTAGGGTAAAGAAACGAAAGGTTTAGGCTCAAAGGGGTTAACTAGGGGGATTTTGGGTAAGTGGTAAAAAAAATTGAAAAATAATGGTGTAGAAAGAAAAATTGTTAGTCCTAATGCCTCCATCATTTACTTACTTGGGTTTAAGTTGGTAAGGACCGGGAATGAATCGTCGTGGCAAGTTCTAGAGTTGTAAGAACCAAGCAGCTATTCACACAAGAAACGAAAAATGAGAATTTAGTCTAAAGATGTAAATTTGTATGCTCTATAAAGGTTCAAAACTCACTTTTGTGGGAATGGGTTTTTAATGTGATCAAGTATATATAATCAAATTTTAACTAGACTTGTTATGCCGTTTCATAATTTTCTTATGTTGGTTCTTGTTATCACGACGCTTTCGGTTGTAAATTTTATAAAAATATAACCTTATTAATCTTGGGATTTCCTAACTTAAACTTTAGACAAGTAAAAAAATGAATTTTTTTTTTTGTAAAAAAATTTGGGGTGTTTAGCGGTTCCAATAGAGTTTTGTGTAAGGCTTGTTGTTAGGACTTGCAAAATTTCAAAGTGTTAGCTTCCCCCCACACTTAAATTACACATTGTCCTCAATATGTCCCAAAAATAAATTTTTAGGTTGATTGGATGTATAATGTGGTGTTAAAAAGCAAAGATTTATGTTACTGGCGGTCTGGACACGGCCCCGTGGGGACCGGACACGGCCCCGTGTTCAGGTGCTAGTAACAGAAATTAAAGAAATGAGACAGAAGCCTGGACACGGGGGCGTGTCTGGTGAACACGGCCCGTGTCCAGTTACCTGAACTGGGCGATTTTTCTGCAGGTGGTTCAGCACGGGGCCGTGTTGGTTGAGCACGGCCCGTGTTGAGCCTTCTGTAATGGAGATTTGTGTCGGGTTGTTTCGTTCTTTGTGCATGGGGCCATTTTTCTCGTTCCCTTTTTCATCCATTACCACCACGAGTGTGTTTTATTCCTGCAAATTAAAACTAAAAGATTAAACTAAACTAAGGATAGTTCCGCGGAATGCCTCCGTGGTGCGCCACGTTTATAAGGGTCCTTGGCTAGACCCAATGTGAGGTTATATATTTTCTGAGTGGGATGCTTGGCGTCCCATGTTACACCATCGGAGAGCAGCATCCAAGCTCGAATCAATAACCTTCATGTAGTTGACCGGGTCGTCGTCCTCTATTCTCTTCCCAACTCCGAATTTTACTTCATCATCCCCATACCTCAAGGTGAGTGTTCCGTCATTCATATCTACCACCGCTTGTGCGGTGGCAAGAAATGGTCTCCCTAGTATGAGGGGGACCTCGGTGTCTTCCTCCATATCGAGTATGACAAAGTCGGCTGGATAGACGAATCTGCTTACCTTTACCAAGACATTTTCAATGACACCTTGTGGGAATTTGACGGATCGATCAGCGAGTTGTATGCTCATTTTTGTAGGACTCGTGGTTCCCAAGCCGAGTCCTTTAAACATTGATGAGGGCATGAGGTTAATGCTAGCCCCAAGGTCGGCCAGAGCATTACGAACGGGGGACTCCCCTATTGAGCAGGGAATCGTGAAGCTTCCGGGATCGATTTTCTTTTGGGGAAGTTTATTGAGTACGAGAGCAGAGCATTCTTCGCCTAAATTGACTAATTGCAAATTTTCAATTTTCTTTTTATGAGTGAGGAAGTCCCTCATGAACTTAGAGTATTTGGGCATTTGGGTTAGGACCTCAATAAAAGGAATATTGACATGCAATTGTTTTAATAGACTTTCGAACTTCGCGAATTGCTCATTGGTCTTTTGACGAATTAACCTACCGGGGTACGGAACTCGAGGAGCTTTGGTAGGCTCTGGTGACGGAGGGGAGTTCTTTTCCTGCAGAGGTGTGGGTGTCGTTTCTTCTATTAGCGGCGGCGCTTCTGCAGGCCCTACGGTGCGGTTTCGTAGCGTGATGAGGTGAACTTGCGCTTTTGGGTTTGTTTCGGTATTGCTAGGTAATGCACCTTGTGGTCTCTCGGCAAAATTTTGAGCTATTTGATTCAATTGTTTTTCTATGTTTTGAATACTAGCTTGTTGATTTCTAAAATTTGATTCTAATTGTAGAAATCTTTCCGAGTTTTTCTTTTCAGTGTCGAGATGAGGCGAGATACAGTATCTTCAAGCCTTTCTCGTCCACTTTGTTGTTGAGTGAAATTTTGTGACTCATTTCTTGGTTGTTGAAAGTTTGTTCGTTGGGTTTGTTGGTTACTACTATTGACGGGTTCTCTCCAACCAAGGTTTGGGTGGTTTCGCCATCCTTGGTTGTAAGTTCCCGTCGGAGGACCCGACGGCCTAGGTCTATTATCAATGTAGTTTACCAATTCTTGTTGATCGTCCGTTTCTTTCATACAACTCCAATTTTCATGTGACCCACCACACCCTTCACAAGCCATAACCGAGACTGTTTTTGTCATTTCTAACTTTTTTATTTTTGAAGAAAGGGCCTCGATTTGGGCTTGTAAAGAGGTGCTTTCATCGACCTTATGGGCGCCCGGGGCAATAGTTTTATTGCCTCGGGGGGTGTGCCATTGAAAATTGGTTTGAGCAATTTCCTCAATTTGGTTATATATTTCATGCGGGCGTCGATTACCTAAAAGTCCCCCGGAGCTAGAATCAAGTGTCTGCCTTGTGTGTGGCAACAGTCCATTATAGAAAGTGGATACTTGTTGCCATATCGCAAGACCATGATGTGGACACTTGCGTAATAACTCCTTGAACCTTTCCCAAGTTTCATATAAGGATTCCCCGTCCTCTTGTGAGTATGTATTAATTTCAGTCATTAGTTTAGCCGTTTTAGCGGGAGGGAAATACTTATATAGAAATTTTTAGGCTAGTTCATCCCAGGTATTTACCGATCCAGCTGGGAGGGCGTTGAGCCAAGCTTTTGCTCGGTCTTTTAGTGAGAAAGGAAACATTCGGAGGCGGATGGCGTCATTTGATGCTCCGTTGATCCGAAAGGTATCACATATTTCTAAGAAATTAGTAATATGCAGATGGGGATCCTCGTCCGCAAGCCCATGTAAGGTTGCGGAGTTTTGGAGCATTTGTATCAAATGCGGCCGAAGTTCGAAGTTATTAGCTTCAACATTCGGAGCATTGATAGCGGCGCCTAGGTTACCTACGGTGGGTCGTAGATAATCCATGAGGGTACGTTGGTCCGCTATTGGAGGTGGATCACCCAAAACTTTCTCTTGGTTTTTAGCTTTTAATCTTTTTCTGAGAAAGCGTTCGGGTTCTTCTAGGGGTTCTTTTATGTCCTTATTAGAATTGGAGCTCATACACTATGTAAGATTGGCGTCTGGTTCCAAGTCCTGCAATAAAAACAGAAAAGAATGCTGGTCAGAAGATTCACCACGGCCCCGTGTTCAGTGAACACGGCCCGTGGTCGGAGTTACAGTGATTGTTCTCCAGATCCCAGTTACTGGAAGTTGGACACGGCCCCGTGTTGCACCGACACGGCCCCGTGGTCAGCCTTCTGTAACTTGGAAAACTAAAAACTGCCAGTAACGATGCTGGGCACGGCCCGTGTCCGACTAGGCACGGCCCGTGCTGAGCTCTGCAGAAGCTGAAAAACTAAGAAAATCCTAAAAAATTAAAAAGAAAAATAAAAATATAATTAGGCTGTTGATTCCTAACTTTCTTAAAATCCTTGTGTCCCCGGCAACGGCGCCAAAAACTTGATGCGTGTGTAGTGTGTATATAATTTAGATATATAATTAAGCCCTTTTTACACCTTTAGCCAAGTTTTAAATTTATAAAACACGATATTCACTAACACTAAACACACATATGGGCAAGTGCACCCATCGTGGACGTAGTATAGTGTTGGTAAGATACCGAGGTCGTCCAAGGACACAAGAGCTTTTAGTACCGGTTTATCCTCAACGTCTAATCCAATCAAAAAGTTAGAAAAATGTTTTTAAACTAAGAAAATAAAAACTAACTAAATGCTGAAAAATAAAAATAAAATAAAAACAGATAGACAAGATGAATCACTTGGATCCGACTCGTGTATTAGTATAACCTTTGATTATTTTCGCACTTTTGCACTTGTTTAAGAGATTATCTTAGTTATTGTAGTAGGCCCCTCTTTTGAAGGCGGCGTTACCCTTAACCCAGTAGTTTGAGTCAGCAAGGATACAATCCTAAAGGGTTGGATTATTGGAAGATAATGAATTAAGTTATTAATGCAAATTATGGTAGGCCCCGCTTTTGGCGGTGACGTTACCCTCGGCTAAGTAGTCTGAGTCAGCAGGGATACAGTCCTAAATAGTCGGGTTATAGTATTAATAGTAGTTAACTTATGAGGGGGTCAAAGAGTTTAGATCCCCGCCATCCAATACCTATGGGCATTGAAGGAGATCCTACTAAATTTGACCCAGGTCCCTTGCAGGACCTCTAAACGCTGAACAAGGGCAAGACCCTTACCAAACCGTTCCCTTAACCCCCGACCAGGTAGCCAACATACCTCCATATAGACCGTGGAGATATGAATGGTGAAAATCTTTTATTTTATATATAGACAGTAAAATAATGCCAAGACACCACGGACAAACGATAAGGAAAGATCACATTCAACATAAGCAACTAGTTATTAAAGTCATTAATACAAAACCAAATAAAAAGTGCAAAAGATTAAAAATAAAAAGTATTATACTAAACACTTGTCTTCACCAAGTGATGTAAGAGACTTAGGCAAACATGGCCTTGATTGTCAAGAACTCTTACTATCAATCTTGGATCCCGAGACGACTCACACACTCTACGATGGACAATGGATGATGGTGGTGGATGATGGTGTTATGGTGGTGGTGGGTGGTGGATGAAGTGTGAGAGAGGTGGTGTGCCAAGGGATGGATTGGAATGAAACCAAACACTCCTATTTATAGGCTGAACAGAAGGCTGGGCACGGCCCCGTGTCCGCTGGACACGCCCCCGTGCCCGTCTGACACTCTCTCTCTTCATTAATTGTAATTCGCAATTACAATTAATGCGCCTGCTGTACTTTCGCCACGCCCCCGTGCTCACTGGACACGGCCCCGTGGTGGGCAATAGAAGCTTCTATAGGTTTGTCTTTTCTGCTGCTTCTTGGGCACGGCCCCGTGCTGGCTGAGCACGGGGCGTGTTCAGGCTTCTGTTTTCTCTTTTTTGCTTGGGAGGATGCCGTTGAGGGTTCGGGCAGTCTACTTTTATTCCTTTTCTTGTATTTATGTTAGAATTAGCTGTCTTTTTGCTTCTTTTGTGAATTTGAGCTCATTTCATCCTGAAAATACAAAAGGAAGACAAAAACACTCTTTTTCCAACATTAGTACTTAAAAAGGGTTAGTTTTATGCCTTATTTGATGTAATTTATATGTTGCATTTTACTCACATCAGTTATTTTTATAAAAAGAATAATATTGACTAAATTTGTTAAATAAAAAGAACGATTATTTGTTTCGCGAAAATTTCTGAGGTTTAAAGTTTAGGATCCGTCTTTTTTTAAACGGGTCGGATTTTGAAATGGGTCTATTATGACGGGGGTTACAGTCTCCCCTACTTTAGGAGATTTCGTCCTCGAAATCTAAGGGTAAGTCTTCTAAAGATTCAAATGAAATCGTAGAGTAAATGAGACTTGATCATATTGTTTTGAGAGAAGTATTCATGAATGCTTAGTTTCACATAGCATATAAAATGTTCTAACAGTTTCACATAATCAAGGATTTCACGTAATGTAACATAGATAGGGAAAGCATCGTAAGTTTAGTTTGTTCACGAGAGATTATCATTATTTGTTTTAGATTGCGAAGATAGTGCGATTCGTGTCTCCAATCTTGAAATGAAAGTAACGTTCGAATATAAAGTTCCTATTGAGAACGAGTAAAAGTTGGTAACTACCTCTGAGGTAAGGAAATCACCCCTAGCTCATTGGTGGAGTTAAAAATTGAGCGAAGCTAATCGCCAAGGTAAGGAAATCACTCATATCTTGATAATAAGCTTGGGAATATGAGTATTAGCCTAAAATTTAGAACAATTCACATGACATACTTAGTTAACCAGATTAACGTATCACTGGCATGTGTATAAACATGTCAACCCATCGTGTACCGCAATTGAAAGACTTAACATGACCTCTCGTTCACGGGTGGTGCGCTACTCCTATAGCACTACGCATAGTGCTATACATGTTAAGGTGTGGGTTCAAGGACAAGTTCATCACATAAGAATAACCCAACGACACGAATCCAATATAACGTATTAGCATGCATGTATTAAATTGACATGATATAACGTACAAATGTAAAACACATTAAAATTGAGATAGCATGAAAGAGATTTAACATAAAAATTTGATTGTCACGGAACGTAACATACGACTATTCCAGAGTAAATCGAAGTCCTTTTCTAATTAAGGAAACGTGCTTTGGTCTAATAGACAAATACTCTCATCGAGAAGCGACTAACGATATTTGTCCTTCCAGTTACTACACGTCCTTAATCAATTGGGAAAATCGAAACTTTTGCGAGATTGAAAATCGAAGAGTGGGACTAGTTAACAAGATGCGAGTTTCACCTCTAACTTGATAACATCGTACCCTAGTGTGGTTGGTACTTATCAAGAGATAAGGGTCCACTAGAATTTCAAGGTTTGGATATCACTCCTAACTTGAGGGTAGATTCATGCAAAATTCAAAGTATAATTATTATTATTATTATTATTATTATTATTATTATTATTATTATTATTATTATTATTATTATTATTAAAAGCAAGTCCCCATGAATCAAAGATCAAAGACTTTTATAATATTGTTTTATAATTTTGATTGTTTTATTACTTAATTAATTTATATTGGATAGATATTGATTTGGTTTATTAAAATACTAGTACGATATACGCACTCGGTATAGAAATTAACATATGTTTTACATCGATCAAAAATGATAAAAACGAACACCGGTAGCAGCACCGATGTTTTTTCAGACGGTATCAATCAGTTGAGAGTCATGGTAGTTGTATCGATATTCATTTATCGTCGCAGACAGAGTGGATAAAAAAAATGAAATCGGAAATCATAAAAATGAATATATATACTGTGATATAGTGATATATTGTCAGTTTATTGAAAGAGAACACAATAAAATAAATATCGGTATCAAAAGCGTTGTTATATGTTAGATGTCAATTTATAGAACGCAGACGAATCGAATTGAATCTAACTGATGTCAATTATTGAACATCAGTATATGTATCGATATTCGTTTTTAATTGTTTTTTTATTGATGTAAGGTTTTTCCCTTTCAATTACAATAGCGAGTATCGATATCGTAATGAGCCAAACTGATACGACCCAAACTCCCGTCGCAAAGCGCAAGGGAATATCACTAGTTAATATGTATTTTAACCTGACAAAAATAATAAAAAAAATTATTATGCCAATTGTTACGATTTTCTACCCAAAAATAATAATAAAAAGATAATAACTTTTATTTTATTTATAATATAAACTTTTGTTTTCAGATAATAAAAAAATTATTATGCCAATTGTTAGGATTTTCTACCCTAAAATATTAATAAAAAGATAATAACTTTTATTTTATTTATAATATAAACTTTTGTTTTCGGTCTCTACTTTAGAATTTTATAAACCTTTAATATAATATGTTATGCATCAATTTGCATATAAGTTTGAAATAAAATTTGGGAATAAATTTTATCGTATAAAATTTCGAGAATATTATTTTCTAATGTTTTAGCACGACACAACATATTCTTCAAAACTTTTCTGGTTTTGTGTTGTAGGCCTAAAAGCAAAATGAGTATAATGTTTTGCATAAGCTTATAAATTTATGATTCTCATGTATTCATGCTAAAACATTATAATCAACATCCCGCCGCAACGCGCGGGTTGATGTTAATTTGTTTAAAAACAATTAGTGGTTGTAGTTCCAGATTCTATATAATTTGAAGTATTATTGATTGCATTTCAATATGATATTGTTTATATAAATAGGATTCTAAATAGGGTTTAAGAGCACTTAGGATGGTTTATCCTATAAAAGTATGATGATTATATTATACTATATGATTTGAATCTGAATTATAATGTAAGTTCATGTGAATCTAGTTACATCACAATCACATTTTGCTATATTATGATGCAAGTTTATATGAATCTGGTTACATCATCTTAATTATTAGTGCATTTGTGTAATTAACCAATTTACACATGTGTAAGTATGTTGTTTACACATGTGTAATGTTGTAAAACAAACACTTATACATGTGTAAAACAAAAACTTTGTAAAACAAATTTACACATGTTTAACTAAGAATTTACACTTGTAAAGCAGAAACTTACACTTGTGTAAAACAGAATCTTAAACATGTGTAAGTCAGAATGTTTATTTGTTCATAATGGCATGTAAAACAAATGACTTAAATATTGGTTTGGGGATGTGAAAATCGGGTTAGGTTTGGTGTTTTGTGTTTGCTGGTGATATTATTTGGTGTATGGTTGTTTTGATGTTTTGGCAAGTTTAGGCAAGTGGAGGAATGACGATGACGCTACTTCTTCGTCGAGTTCAAGCTTTTTGGGAAGCTCAAGATGGACTCTCGAATGTTATGCTTTAGATGTTGTTTTGATGTTTTGGTCATGTTTGATTGTTTTTCGGATGGTTTAGGTTGTTGGAAAGTTGATTGTATAGATTTTTTATATTGGATTTGGGTCGGGTGTGGCTTTAAGTCTAGAATAGGTAGACTTTTGATTTCTAGTTTAGATCATAGTCGGGGCCTTGTTAGGTTCCAATTGTTAGACCATAGCCAATCGTTTGGAATTGTAAAGCCAAGTCAAATGACAGAGGAATGTCATTTGACTTCGGTCACCTCACACAAACACGAACGATCACTAGCTGCATACAAAAAGTGCATCAACATATTCATCTAAATAAATGAAGATGCTATACATATAAGCAATGGCGGAACTAGCCCATTATAAAAAAGACAATAAATAAATAAAGTAAACAAATACCTAATAGATTTGGTCTCTTCTTTTTTTCATAGCTTGAAATCATTCCATCACATCGTCGTCTTTTACTTTATGAAAAAAAAAACTTTTTCGACCGCACAAACATGGCATCGTTCAAAAATTCCGGGCCCATTCGATTGCGTAAATCCGTCTTGATAATCTTCAATTTCGAAAAACATCTTTCAACGGTTGCGGTTGCAACCGGTAAAACCAAAGCTAGCTTCAGTACCCGATAAACCAAAGGACAAGAACTATGTGTTCCCATTTCAACCATAAGACGCGCACGATCACTTATTCTATTATATGGGCTTTATTAGTTATTACAATTTGGGCTTAATTATCATAAAACTAATTATTTGGGTTTTTGTTACTAAACAGGTTTTGGGCTTAATAAATAATATCAAGTTTCATAATTTTCTCTTAGGAGTATCCTCGTATATGTTTTTGGGCATGCTATGCAAAAAACCGAAAAATAAAAATTACACTGCGAATACGAATACGAGGTTAAGCCGTAGCCCGTGCTACGGCTCATTCTACATTGGTTCCGCCCCTGCATATAAGTTCAGCATACTCATACACAGATGTTATAAGAAAATTATCGCCAATCATACTTCATAAATTTTAGAATCTTAAATATGAATCCATCTTTATAGAGCTTTGTATAGGTGGTTTTGCTGCTAGCAGATGAATCATAAGACTAGATCTTTGTTGCTTACAAGACCCACCAGCTACAAAACTACCAACCTCATCCCGGCCTAGTTAGCATTTTAGTTTCCGCATATATTTGTGTTTTGGTTTGGTTTGTTTCGGGCTTGGTCTTGCTTCTAACAGATAGCACTGTTAAACCTGACAGCCAGCTACTACGGTCCAAGCATTACCAATGGGAGACCGCGTACTGGTGGTTTTAATGATAACTATTACTCAAGTGCTTTGTATTAGCCTTTGACTGGTTCGGTTTCATTTTGATTGCATTGATACCTTGCAAACCCAACACCACTTCTTCCATAGAAGGCCGGTTCTTGGGTTCTTGTTCAAGACAATTTATGATGAGGTCCATGGCTTTACTAGCTCCTTTTGAAGGGTAACATTGTTCCAACCCTGGATCTATAACTTTTTGTAGATTCTTTTCACCACTAAGTACGAAAGGTCCAGCACAATCCACCAAGTTATGATTCACGGAATGCCGGATAACATCAAGAACTTTTAACCCTGTTATCAGCTCCAGCATCACCACGCCGAAACTATAAACATCACTCTTGATATATAGGCAACCTGATCGTGACATCCTTGTTATAAACTTTTAAGCCACATGGCAATGAATAATAACAATAATAATCATATAACAGTTTTGATAATTATCACAAACCTTATCAAAACAGTTATATATCACAGTGATTATATAGTTCGGAAATTATATTCATAGCATTAATTAAGTATTTATAAACTAAAAAGGCAATGGGTAGATTAATCTTCACCCATACAGAAGCTAGTAACTCGTTTTGACCTATTATTCAAACCGTATAATCTGTTCCTTATGCAACCTCTAGCTAGCATATACAAAGAGATAGGAGAACGAACCAGTGGCCAGATACTCAGGAGCTGTATAGCCATACGTGCCTACTATGACTGTTGAGACATGAGACTCTCCATTGACCGGACCTACTGTTGCCAGGCCAAAATCCGAGAGCTTCGCATTATAATTCTTCTGAGATATTAAATTTAAAAAGGGAAATTGGCCTGTAATAATCCCACCTAGACCTTATTGGCCATTAATAATCCCACCTCAGAATATTCCCCCCACTAGTCCCACCTTTTACCTATTTTTCCTACAATGGTCCCCCGTTAAAAAAACTTAACGGAGTTAAGCTTTTTTCCAAATTACAAATAGATTTTTAGGGCTTTTGATTAGAACGACGATACGAGTCCATTGATGTAAAACTTGCCTCGAAACGGTGTTCCAAAGAAACGGTGTTCCAAACAATGAAAACTGAGCTTCAATTCGGGTGTTTAAATTTCCAATTAACCAAAATCAAGTCACCTAGAGCACCATTTCGAAGTAAGTTTTACATCAATGGATTCGTATCATCGTTCTGATCAAAAGCCCTAAAAAATCTGTTTGTAAAAAAGCTTAACTCCGTTAAGTTTTTTTTAACGGGGGACTATTGTAGGAAAAATAGGTGAAAGGTGGGACTGGTGGGGGGAATATTCTGAGGTGGGATTATTAATGGCCAATAAGGTCTAGGTGAGATTATTAGAGGCCAGTTCCCCATTTAAAAATTAATAAAAATTATGGTATTGAATCAAGAACATCAAAATTCTTAACATGTGTGCATCCATAATCATATACAAATATTTAAAGTAAGTTCTGTTAGTTTTATACTTGCCTCGTCTAACAAAATATTTGCGCATTTCACATCCCTGCAAATGATATTATTATCTGTAGTGTGCAAGAAAGCAAGACCTTGAGCTACTCCCGTTGCTATTTTAATCCGTGTGTCCCATGGAAGGGGTTCTGCACCTTCTGCAGATTCCAATTTAGAATAAATAAATTTGTTTATGAACTTTGAAGTGTAATATTTTCATGTTATTGGTGTAGATTTGTATACATACCGGTGAAGAGATGCATATCTAAGCTTCCTTTTTGCATATATTCATAAACGAGAAGAAAGTTCTTTTCGCAGCAATATCCAAACAGCTTAACAACATTCGGGTGGCTAAATTTTTCCAAGAAGTTCACTTCTGCCTATCAAAAAAAAAAAAAAAAAAAAAACCACAAACACATACACAAAATTTAAGAGTTTGATTGTTCCTTTCTTTATAACTAGCTACTGGATAGTTTAAGGTTTAATATTTAAACAAGTATCCATACTCAATAGTATAGTTATTAACTAACTAACCTTCCACTCGTTGAAGCCTTGAGTGCTGTAGGGATTTGATTTCTTGATGGCCACTTCAAGCCCATCACCAGCTTTCCGTGGGGCAAATGTTACACTATCCAACCACCCTTTGTAAACCTTCCCGAAAGCACCCTCTCCAAGGAACCTGTCCTGTTTGAAATTCTCTGTGGCCCTCTGTAGCTTGGAAAACTTGAACATCTTCAGGCTTGATATCATTGTCTGCCCACTAGGCGACAGTGGCACCATCTGCCGACTATGACAGCCAACTTCCACCACCTTTGTGGCATGTTTTTTCATCATCATGACTTTCTTATATTTGCCGATGCTTTGCCCCAGTGTTTTTGCATCAGAACTTCTGAGGACTGTTGAAAGGAAATTAATATTTCTAAAAAGAACTAAATGAAATATGCAACAAAAATGAATTCGGAAATTAACAGAACATGGTTAATATATATAAAAATAAAAATTAACTATTGTATTGTGTATGTGTAATAAGGCTCCGGTTCCTATTTGTACATATTGACTTGTGTTATCCTAAAATGTAGATGATTGTTTAAACTTACTTGAACCTTTGGTCAAAAACATTGACCAAGCCTTCTCAATAAACATGGATCTTCCGAATCGGTCACTAGCTATCTGCGCACTTTGCAGGGTCCATGTTAACACAAACTCGAGCCTAGCCAGAACCTTAGTCATTGTGGGTCGATCCTTAGAACGAGTAAGGATGCATTCATATGCAAGTTGCCCAAATTCCTTCAGGCAGCTAAACGGGGCTTGCCCCTTCAAACATGGATCAAAAATCTGACCCATCCTACCTTCTTTTATGCATTGTTTGGCCCATCCAGCTAGGCTGTGTTGCTGCTCATCCAATGTAAAATCCAAAGCAGGTCTGCCACTCAACACTTCCAATAACACCACACCGAACGCATACACATCAGATTTTCGTGTCAGTCTGTGAGTTGAGAAATACTCAGCATCCATGTACCCAAAAGTGCCTCTGATCTGATTGGTATAAACATCTGCGGTAGAACCTGACTGATATGTTTGACCAATCCTGGACACCCCGAAATCAGAAATCTTAGCTACCAATTTCTCATCCAGCAAGATGTTTGAACTCTTGACATCACGGTGTACGACTCTGCGGTGGACACCTGTACCCGTATGGAGATAGTCTAAACCACGTGCCGCACCTGTGCAAATATTGAGCCTTTGAACCCATGTTAATGGAGAATAATTACTTCTTCTTTTGTGCAAACGATCATCAAGACTTCCATTGGGCATGTATTCGTAAACAAGGATCATTTCTTTTTCACAATATCCTAATAAAGAGACGATATGACTATGACGAAACTTGGAGAGCATTTCAATCTCTACCCAGAACTCGGCTGCCCCTTGATTGGATTCAAGATTTGATCTCTTGATGGCAACATGTACTCCTTCCCAAAAGTCAAATTTACCTTTGTATACCTTACCATGGCCCCCCTTTCCAACAACAAGAGCATCATCAAAATCATTAGTAGCTTGTTTGATTTCAGCAAGTTTAAAACGTCTACACTGTTTATCGGGTGATGACGATGGATCATTCTTCTCAACATCATCTTCCTCCTGTTGTTTCTTTGAATAATAAACAACTATATTCAATAGAGTAAGGAATAATATAAAAGCAGTGAAAAAGTACATGCTTTTAGATCTAAGAAAAAAATTAAAGATGGAGATGCTTGGTGTATGGGGTGTTTTGAATGCTAGAGTTAACTTTGATCATCCAAATAATGTGATATTCTTTGTGACCCAAGTTACCTTTGATCTTTATATTTAGGTCATCTTATGAACAAAATATTATGAGGCTGAAGATTATCAATCAAATGATAAGATGAAGAGAAATTGACAAGGGAAAATAGGTGGAAACTAGGATGAAGGTGCAGATTTTTCAAAAACATAACTAGTCAAGATAGGAAGTGTAAAAGCATAAGATGTTTTAAAATTGACAAAGGAAAATGGTGTCGCGCGACGGCATGAGAGGGGGTTTGTCGCGCAGCGCGACACCATAAGGGCCAACCAAACATGTTTTAAACTTGACACTTTTGGTCCCTGTACCTTTATGTGCATAATATTTTTCAATTTAGGCACTATTAACCCTTATAGTTAGTTTGTAGATGATCTTGGGAGTATAACCAAACACCGTTAGGTTTGGTTTCGTTAAACGATCAACGAAAACACTTGTTTCATCTCGTTGACGCTTTTAACCCTCATTCTTGAAAGTTTGCGTAATTAACACATAACGATATCGAAACTTTGTGAATTTAATATCACTTATTCTTGAGAGTATAATCAAACATTACGAAGCCCCGGGTTCATTAAAAGGTCACTCAGAGGTAAGAATTAACATGTTGACACGTTTAACCCCTTTGTCTTGTAAACTTTCGATTTCTTTCACAAACGACTTCTTACGTCCGAATATTTACTCGTTTAAGAATATATTCATCGTGTGTGGTCAATTAGAGGCATGTTGACACTCTTAGTCCCTCCTTAATCATAGTTTTTGATTTTGACGAAATTAGTCCCTCATAGTCAACGTTTGACTTTATTAGGGTTTATTACACGTGTCAACAAATCATTGGACACGATTTTACGAGGTGTTACACTCTCCGTTTCGGGACTCAAGTCAAGGATAAATTTGGGTTCTTAACTAGACTTGTTAGACAGCAGCATATACGAGGTGTCACCAAGAATTATGTAAAGCAATAAACAATACTCAAACACAATCAAGCATGCATATACATCTAGCTAATAATCAAATCGCCTACAATACATAAATAAATCCATAATAAAAATCCAAACTTTAGCAACCAATCATCTTGTCTAGGTAGTTAAACAATTTAGCCGATCATAGTTTTTGAAACAAACATCAACAAAGTATTCTTAAACAAACGAAACATAATCAAAGAGAAAGAAACGTAAACGAAAACACCTGGATGTTAAAGAGACGACCCGAATGATTCTCCGAACTTCCGACCTTCAACCGACAACTCCGATTGCTCAGAAACGCTCCTAATGCAGCTCCAAGGTTGCCCAAAGTCTTGCTAATTCGTAAGTTAGGGTTTTGTTGAAGTTAATGATGATTATATAGGTTTCCAACTCAAAACCCATGACCCAGCTCGAAGAAGTCTGCCAGTATCACTCTCTGGCGGGGCGCGACAGAGTGTGAGTATGTCACGGCCCGCCAGCGCCTTCTCACCATGTCTACATCTTTAAGTCTCTCGCTCGGCGCGAGAGACTCTCTTGCTATGTCGCAGGGCGCCAGAAACTAATTTTCCAGAATTTCGACTCCGTTTCAGCTCCCGAGCTTTCCAATACTTTCCAGGACTTGACTTTTCAGTGTTTTGACTTGTTTTACTCAATTTCCAACAGTTTTAAACACCAAGACCTGCAAAACGCAATTGGATCAACAGTATGCAAATTCACGAAAACTAAACTAAATATAACGGAAAATTATACAAACTATACACGAATAAAGGATGTATTTTACAATACATCAGTGGTTGTCGGGGTGGCGACGGAGCGCTGGCGGGTTGTGGGTGGTGACGGCGATGGCGATGGCGTCAGTGATGGGTAGTGGCAAAGGTGGTGGGTTGTGGTGTTGTTGATAAATGGTGCAAGAGGGGATGGAATGAAAAAAAAACAAGAGGAATGGATGAAATGGTTTTGAGGGAATGAAATGCCTTGTGGAATGGGTGATTCCATTCCATTAACCAACCAAACACCCTTTTCTCCATTCCATCGTAATAACCATTCTATTTCGCCTCTCATTCTTACATACCAAACACTACTTAAGTGTCCTCTTATTGTTTTTTTATACAAATCACGTAAATCTGCTTAATTCTTAAGTCCTTCCGTAGTCGCAGGTGGTATAGCGTCACCCCCCACCATAGCGCCTCATCGCACTGGTAAACACCGCCCCCGAGGGCTCCTATATCCCTGTTTCAGGTCCACCTCGTGAAATACATAACGACGCCCTCCCTTTGTTTCTCTCACACATATATATACATACATATGTATAATTGAAGTGTATAACCCCACTACACACCCAAGTTATATAACCCCACATCCATGGGAGTTACGAAGCTTGACCACTACACATGACCTTAGACCAAGCGTAGTGGTGTAAAAAGTGGGCGTTTATTTGCCCAATCTCACCCAACAATGCCCCGGCGTCGGCCCCCTTGGGTATTTTTGTTCGAAATTTTTGAATGGTGTTCTAAATACAACGCTTGAGCCCCTTGTGTGTTGACCAATCACCTTTTTTGATGGTTTTTTGTCCAATAACATTTTTTTGATAGTTTTTTTTATTTAATTCTATTATTAAACCCCTTTTAACATAATGTCTCACATCCCCACTACACCCATTTATGAAAAACGCCTAATTGTTGACTGGACTACCACATGGCGCAAAACGCCCTAGGATGAGGCATTAGGGTGCTCGGTGTGGTTTCGGGGAGTGACTCGCGGAGTTATATTCACCGATCGGTGAATGGATGCCGGCGAGGAATCGGGGAGGGGGGAACGGTTTGGGCGGTGTATGCTGAGGTGGGAGGGTGAGGGAATTAATGGTGGGTCCCAACCCTTCCAACCAATCACAAATTTATCTTTTAAAAAAATTGTTTACCACTCTCCATATGTTTGACCATTGCAGTGATTGAGTGTAGTGGAGTGAGGACTTGACATGACATGATATTATTTGCTAGAAAATTATTTAAACATTCCCCTTGGATGACCACTCCCTCTACCCTTATTCACGTGTAAAGGTAGGCGGTATGGTGTGCAGGGACTTCATCGGGGATGGGGAGTCACCGAGCGGTAACCACACTGCGGTGATGAATGGTTTCGTTGAGTGGGTATTCGGTGTGTAGTCACCGATGTGATTGATGAGAAAGATGTGCCCATTTTTTTACCGTTAATTTTTTTACCGTTGCATATTTTATATAAAACCCACAATTTTCAATCAATTTAAAACACACAACTCTAACAAAACATCTCTCTTTCTACACCCACAAACACCATGGATAAACAAAACAAATGTGAACCCAAGAAAAAAAAGTTCCGCTAGCCGAGGATCAGATTCAAGAAAAAAGGTTTCGCAAACGAGACAAGGTGATTTTAGAGGTTCGAGTGCACCGGTTCAAACTCCTACGGATATTCACCAACCTCTCAACCTCAATTTTTTTACCCCCAAACTTCACAACCAACTTTTTTTAGCATCCAACCTAATTTTCCACCACAAATATTTTCACACCCAAGCTTCACAACCGAGTTCGATCCATTCGCATTTAGGACCCCGCCAATTCAATCACCAAGAGAGAATGTCGAGCGCCCACTTCCTATCTACGATGAAGACCAAGATTTAGAGGTTGTCCCCGAAACACAACATTTGGATGTAGATAGTGGCGAGGACGAAGAATAATATGAGGATGAAGACGATGATATTGGTGAAGCAAGTGAGCCGAAACAAAAGGGAGTCAAGGCAGAGCGTCAAGTTTGGACGAAAAAACAAGAAGAGACCTTAGCCAAGGCATGGGTTCATTGTTTTTTAAACAAAAAAAAAGGAAATCAACAAAAATGAGACAATTTTTGGAAAAAAAAAAGTTCTCGACCATTACAACGAAACGGTCGGCGGAAGTACTCGAACAGTTCATCAAGTACGTTCAAAATGGATGCCTATGTTGACTAAGATAAACCACTTCAACAGTGAAGGGGTAAGGCCCCAAAAACCTCATAAAAAGGATATGAGACCATACCACCAACTGGCCTTTCAACCTTTTAACCTTGCGCGACCGCGCATTGGTCTTACAAAAGGAAGGAAGAAATCAACAAGCGATAGTCGCGCGCCCAAAGGAAAGCATAAAATCCTCGCGCCGCCTTCCATTGGCAAAAACCCTGAGAACAATACTTCCGCCCAAATATCCAAACTTGGATATCATTTTACCCAGACTTGGGATTTATTCAGCTGTGTGCACACTGAAAGGTGTCACACCAGATTACAGCAGTAATCTTCTAGAAGGAATATGATCGTGCACCACCCAGACGGTTATAACCGTCTGGACACGTGTCATTATCACAAACGTTCCTGAAATCACAACGATAGCATGTAATTGGAGAATGATCTCCACTTGAATCACTTTCCACGTGGCAATTCCCCAGCCATAGATCAATTCATGATCCGTGTGCATTCACATCGGATCAAGGCAACTTAACGAAGATTTAAAAGGACTTAACGGAAGGAAATATAACCGCTACGGCGTTAGCATCTTCCGTTACCTTTTCAATAACAGAGTTTCCCTCCCAAACTCACGGTTATAAATAGGAGAACTCTTCAGGTATGAACTCAGATCACATTCATTTCTCAAATACTTTATCTTCTCCGTTACCAATACTTATTCTCACACCGGAGTCGGGTCAAGGAGAGAACCCTCTTCTCCCCTTGACGAGGCTAACGGTGCTCTGTTTTGCAGAATCACCGGAGAAGGAACTCGGCAGCAACTGAATCAATTGAGAGAGAACTAACCCTTTTATGTGGATTCAAACCCCCTAGATATTTCGGTTCCGACCATTTATCTAGTGTTTCTTCATTGGCGCCCACCGTTTTCTCAGTTTTTCTAGTTTCTACCTCATCTCGATTCAGTTCATTTCATTTTTCTGTTTTTGCACATGGCAGAAAATTCATCTTCTCACCGACAGCCTGGTCCTCGACCAAACGTCGGAAACAATTTCCAAATAGAAGGATCCCCAGAATATGGGGTTAGCAGATGCCAAACTGCTTTAAACACAATCACCAGATCTGATTCCCCAAACATCAGATCTGGAGAAGGAATCAACACTATAGAATTGGACCTATTAACCCCACCTTGGGGGGACGTCCAATCCAGCCAGTACAAAGGTAGCAGCCATCAGAAACAAATACACATGGTTCAAGGAGGACCATCACGAAGATCAAATAAACGAAACTATGATCAACACTAGAGAGAACAGCAAGTCGTGTTCCCGGTTGTTCCTGGGGGCCCTCAGGAAGAACGACCAGTGATTATCACTGGTATTTTTGGTCATTACCGAACGGACTATATGTTCATAGATCCAGGTAGCTCGATGGACATCATATACGAACAATGCTTTAAACAGCTCGATCCGGAAGATAAAGCACGTTTAGAACCGGTCGATTTTCCCCTCACCGGATTCTGTAATGAAGCTGTTTTCCCGTTAGGGCAAATCGCTTTCCCAGTAACCTTATCAGATGGCAAACATTCATGAACAGTTACAGTAAATTTCATGGTCATGCCAGCAACATCACGACATGATATTTTGCTCGGGAGAAGGTCACAAAGAGAATTCAGCATGATCACTTCTATTCCACATGCCGCTTGTGGATTTCCGACAGAAACCGGAGTTGCATTTCTCTATTCAAGCAAAGAAGTCATGTCCGTAGATGATGAACCACCAGCAAAGGCAGTCAAAGCTTCGGCACCAAACGAACCAGAGAAATGGGTTCTGAACGGCGAATATCCAGAGCAAACCATTCTGCTAGGACAAGCCATGTCACCAACAATACGCATACAACTGAAAAAGTTGTTGTCTAACAACAAAGATATATTTGCCTGGTGCCCAGCAGACATGACTGGAGTTCCACGCGACATCGCGCAACATTGTTTAAACATCAAACCATCAGTAGAACCAGTTGCTCAGGGGAGGCGCAGCTTCAGTGAAGAAAAAGCAAAAGCGATGGACGAGCAAGTAACAGAGTTGCTCAATGCGGGAATCTTGCGCGAAGTAAAATACCATACATGGGTTGCCAATCCAGTCATGGTACAAAAACATAGCGGCGGGTGGAGGATGTGTGTCGACTTTAAAGACCTCAACAAAGCATGCCCCAGAGACTGCTACGCGCTCCCAGAGATAGACAAGAAAGTCGATTCTTTAGCATCATTCAGATGGAAATGCTTTCTTGACTGTTATAAGGGTTATCACCAGGTCCAGATGAAAGAAGAAGACGAAGAAAAAACCGCATTCCGCACAGATAAAGGCATCTACTGCTACACGAAAATGCCGTTTGGTTTGCACAACGCAGGCGCAACGTATCAACGCCTAATGGACACAGTCTTTAGCGAAGATATTGGCAAAACTGTCGAAGTATACATGGATGATCTCGTCATTATGAGCCATGAAGAGGAGACAATGCTCAACAATATCCAGCGCACGTTCGATTCCTTACGAAGCGTAAACTTAAAATTGAACCCGACAAAATGCTCCTTCGGTATGGAAGAAGGAAAATTTTTGGGTTTCATAGTTACAAAAGACGGTTTTAAGGTTAATCCGGAAAAAGTGCAGGCCATTCAGCTAATGCCATCACCGGCAACAGTCAAGGAAATGCAAAGGCTCGCCGGACGATTAGCAGCTTTGAACAGATTTTTGGCCAATCATGCGGCAAAATCTTATCCATTTATCAGTACGCTGCGAAACTGCGGAAAGAAAACTCCTTTTCAATGGACGCCTGAAGCAGAAGCAGCATTCAAGCAAATGAAAGAATATTTAATCCAGCTACCAACGCTGATTGCGCCGAAAGAAAAAGAACCATTAATCTTATATCTGTCAGCCGCGGAAGTAGCAGTAGGCGCAGTATTAATGGTAGAGCGGGAAAATATCCAGACTCCAATCTACTACATCAGCAAAATGCTCACCGGCCCTGAAACGCGTTACTCAATGATAGAAAAACTGGTTCTAGCGCTAGTACACGCATCCAGACGTTTGCGCAGGTATTTTTCAGGCCATGTCATCACAGTACTGACAAATTATCATTTGGGCCAAATCTTGTCAAAACCCGACATAGCGGGAAGATTAGCTAAATGGGCCATTGAGCTGGGAGGCTACAACATTTTTTACAGACCAAGACCAGCAATCAAAGGGCAAGTTCTAGCAGACTTCGCCACTGAAGTTCCCATTGATAAAATACAAGAATGTGAGGCAATCCAGAACCCGACGCCTGTTTTTGACGACAGAGTCTGGACCTTACACACAGATGGTGCTTCCAATGACGACGGAGCAGGAGCAGGTCTCCGATTAGTCAGTCCGGATAATCACGAACTTACATATGCCATACGCTTAGATTTCCAAAGTACCAACAATGAAGCAGAATACGAAGCATTTTTAGCAGGTCTTCGTCTAGCACTCAAAATGGGCGCAAAAAACCTTGAAGCCAACGTTGACTCAAAGCTAGTAGCTGAACAAGTTAACGGTCGTTATGATGCGAAGGGGGAAGCTATGGCGTTGTACCTTGAACAAGCGCGAATGTTAATCAACCAATTTCAAACATTCAAAGTCAATCACATAAACAGAAACGAGAACAAGCATGCTGACGCGCTAAGCAAGTTAGCTGCTACCAGCTTTAAGCACTTAGCAAAGGAGGTACGCATAGAGGTATTATCCAATCCTTCCATTCATCTCAAGCAAGTAAGCGTCATAGAAATGGGAAATCCATCTTGGATGTCTCCAATTATTTTGTACCTTCAACACGGAAAACTCCCGGAAGGAAAGGCAGAAGCCCGAAAAATACAACACAAAGCAATAAACTACGAGATGGCGGATGGCGTCCTTTATCGAAAATCATTCATGGGCCCATTACTACGTTGTGTTGATAAAACAGACGCTCAGTACCTGGTCAGAGAAATCCACGAGGGATTATGCGGGATAAACGCAGGACCGCGCATGGTCGTGGCAAAAATAATGAACGCCGGATACTACTGGCCAGGAATGCACATGGACGCGGTGGATCTATTAAGACGATGCGAAGCATGTCAACGTCACGCACCAAAGACACTTCGACCCAAAAATCCGCTAATTCCCGTTACTTCCGCCAGGCCTTTCCAACAGTGGGGCATCGATCTTGTCGGGCCTTTTCCTGATGCGCTAGGAGCAGTAAAATTCATCATCGTCGCGGTGGATTACTTCACAAAATGGGTAGAAGCTAAAGCTTTGGCCTCAACAACAGCAATGGTAATCCGCAAATTTATATGGGAACATATCATTTGCAGATTTGGATTACCATTGCGCATTATTTCTGACAATGGTACAAACTTTGCCGCGGAAGACCTTCAAAAATGGTTCAAAGAAATGAAGATTGAGCACAGCTTCGCCTCCGTTGCGCATCCTCAAGCGAATGGCCAGGTAGAAAGCATAAACAAA
Source organism: Helianthus annuus (assembly GCF_002127325.2). NCBI lineage: Eukaryota > Viridiplantae > Streptophyta > Magnoliopsida > Asterales > Asteraceae > Helianthus > Helianthus annuus. Next base: position 39,380,403 of record NC_035444.2, on the reverse strand, counting down.
CAAATCGTTGACGGCATAAAAGCGCGACTTGGGACAGCGCGTAGAGGGTGGGTTGACGAACTTCCCAGTATCCTCTGGGCGCATCGAACAATGCCAAAGACTAGCACCGGAGAAACTCCGTTCAGTCTAGTCTATGGGTCAGAGGCCGTCATTCCAGCTGAAATAGGCCTACCTTCACCGCGCATGTTGGCTATGGAGAAACAGAACAATGAACAAGAACGGAGGCTGGATTTGGATCTTCTGGAAGAAAGGCGCGAGAACGCGGCCATAGCAGAAGCAAGGTACAAATCCAAGCTCGAAAAATATTACAATGCGCGTGTGCGTGTTTGCACCTTTGTCCCCGGAGATTTTGTCCTGCGCGACAACGAGGCTTCAAACGCCGAAAAACCCGGCAAATTAGCGCCGAGGTGGGAAGGACCGTACGTCATTAACGAAGTCTTAGGCAAGGGGGCATATACCCTAAAAAGGGTCGATGGGACTCTAGTTCCCCGTACCTGGAACGCACAACAGTTGCGCAGGTGTTACATGTGAACCAAGTTACAAAGCGGAAAAAACATACAGGCAATGTATTTCCTTATTATATTCTGTATCACAAGCCTTGCGCTCTTATCAATACAAAAATCACTTTTACCTACATCACTGTTTATTACAAATTGCATGAGATTTCTTTGGTTCGCGCGAAAATGATATGGTCAACCATTGTACACCTCATGAACAGTCTAAAAACAGACAAGCTGTTGACATACGTTCACACATGAGCACAATACCATCTCTCATTCGGCTTACCTATTCAAAAGTAATTATACACATGCAACATATTGTAATCCACATATATAAGGATTAAAACCCTACCGAAGTAGAGGTATGTCATAATATACATTATCAAAAAAGTGTAACATGAACACTTAACAAGATCATAGCAGTGATCTTCAAAAAAAAACCCCTGTCCAGTACCAAACGTTTACAACAAAAAAGCACTAACTAAAGACAGAAGCAGGTCTTAAGTTTGAAAATCTAAATCAGCACCGGAACCATCGTCAACAAAAGACACCTGCCCACTCCGACGAATCTTCCGGCGTCGGTACACCAACCGGCATTCCCCTCGCTGGAGCATCGGAAACCGGGCCATCAACCCATCGACATCAAGTGCAATATCAGCACCGGCAGTGACATCAGTGTACTGAGGAACCTTGCAGTCGGAATCAACAACTACAGGGGAAGCAGGTTCGATCAGCTTCTTCACCGGAACAATGGTAAGTGGTGGTGAACGAGAAAGAAGAACGAGACCTTCAGCAGCATCGTACACCCTAAGGGCATCCAGCAAGAGACGAGTGTGGTAAGAACGCTTCATTTTCTTTGATAAAGAATCAACTAAGAAGACCAAGTGTCTCAAAAATACGTATATATAAAGAGAACTCAAACCTCGAGAAAGGAGAAATCTATCATTAACTGTCAGAATTGTGTCACATCCAAACGGCGCTAGAGGAACCAGGGTCATTTCTTCATTAATGAAGCCTGACAAAGCGCCATTACAAATCTCAAGACCAATGAGAAAAATACCCACTCTTACTGACAGTTGACGTCATTACATGACAGAGCATGATTACAAGTCACATTTTTTCCTTTTTTATAAAAAAAAATCGTTACAAAATGCAATCTTCTCACAGAAGATTTCTCATTTTTTCGCGCCCAAAAGACATTTCTCTCTCCTAAGTCCAGTGCTCCACTTATTCGCATAAGTACAACACTAGACTGGGGGGACTTGAAAGGGTAAGGCCCCAAAAACCTCATAAAAAGGATATGAGACCATACCACCAACTGGCCTTTCAACCTTTTAACCTTGCGCGACCGCGCATTGGTCTTACAAAAGGAAGGAAGAAATCAACAAGCGATAGTCGCGCGCCCAAGGGAAAGCATAAAATCCTCGCGCCGCCTTCCATTGGCAAAAACCCTGAGAACAATACTTCCGCCCAAATATCCAAACTTGGATATCATTTTACCCAGACTTGGGATTTATTCAGCTGTGCACACTGAAAGGTGTCACACCAGATTACAGCAGTAATCTTCTAGAAGGAATATGATCGTGCACCACCCAGACGGTTATAACCGTCTGGACACGTGTCATTATCACAAACGTTCCTGAAATCACAACGATAGCATGTAATTGGAGAATGATCTCCACTTGAATCACTTTCCACGTGGCAATTCCCCAGCCATAGATCAATTCATGATCCGTGTGCATTCACATCGGATCAAGGCAACTTAACGAAGATTTAAAAGGACTTAACGGAAGGAAATATAACCGCTACGGCGTTAGCATCTTCCGTTACCTTTTCAATAACAGATTTTCCCTCCCAAACTCACGGTTATAAATAGGAGAACTCTTCAGGTATGAACTCAGATCACATTCACTTCTCAAATACTTTATCTTCTCCGTTACCAATACTTATTCTCACACCGGAGTCGGGTCAAGGAGAGAACCCTCTTCTCCCCTTGACGAGGCTAACGGTGCTCTGTTTTGCAGAATCACCGAAGAAGGAACTCGGCAGCAACTGAATCAATTGAGAGAGAACTAACCCTTTTATGCGGATTCAAACCTCCTAGATATTTCGGTTCCGACCATTTATCTAGTGTTTCTTCAAACAGTCTTTGGCATCAAGCGGTAATATTTTATTTGAACATTTAAAAAATATTTTCCATAACTTTGTTTATGTTTAATTTTTTTTACTTTATATTTGTTATCTATGTAGGATCGTATTCATGGTAGTGGGTGTAGCGACCTCGACGTCATAAATAAGGCTTTAAGTGATTTCAAACCCAAGTATCCAAGTGGTTTTCTACATTTTACGATAAAAAAAAGTACATTTGACCAGAAAAGTTAATAGAATGTCAAAATGGGCCCAATATGAATCTAAAACAGATTCAAAAACTAGAATTCTCCCGCCCAAATTGTTTTACCAATATATAAATCAAAATATCTCTCTCATCCGTTTTCACCTCGTAACATTAACTCCCCATTGTCAAACCCTAACCCTAACCCCCTCCTGCGTAAACTTCCAACCCAATCCCGCTATATTCAACCATTTTCGCCCCAGTTTTGACCTAATTCTTTGTTCTCTGTTCAATTTTCAGGATCAAACCATGAAAGGAGGCAAATCAACCGGTGCTCAGAAGAAATCGGACGCCAAGTACGGGTTTTCCGTTAATTTGTTAGGGTTTTGTATTTGTGTATATTGATTTTGTACTTTTGTAGGCTGGCTGTGAAGAAGGGGAAAGCTGCGAAGGATCCGAACAAGCCAAAGAGACCGGCTAGTGCATTCTTCGTGTTTATGTAAGCGGTTTATGTTTAGGTTTATTTTTTAGATGTGTGTTGTTTTGATTTTTATGTTTGTTTTGGTTGAATTGTTGAAGGGAGGAGTTTAGGGACCAGTTTAAAGCGGAGAATCCCCACAACAAATCTGTTGCTGCTGTGAGTGATTTGTTTGAATTTTAGGCTTTGGTTTTGCTGTTTTGAGTATTGATTGAGTTGGTGTTTAGGTTGTTAGATAGGTTTTGATTTTGTGTTTATATGTGGTGATTGATTTGCAGGTTAGTAAAGCTGGTGGGGTAAAATGGAAAGCCATGTCTACTTCTGTAAGTGGTACTCTTAACATTAGTAGTATATTGTCAAAGTCTTTTGGGTGCACGCCTACGCGTTTAAGCCTTGGTTTTAAAAAGGAAGGAACGCTCATAAGCCACAAGATCTAAAACTGAAGCTCACTGCTTTTTGTATCCAAGGCCCAAATATTTAGTGACAGTTAAGCTGTATGTATGTTTCAATATGAAGATTAAATACATGTACAAACTGAAAGTGAAAATGTGCAACAACCTTCTGCACAAAATTATGTTAAATACATAATGTGCGTGCCTCAGGGTAAAAATTTTGCCAAGAAATGTGTTTTTTTTTTTTTTTTTCAAAAAGGGTGCCTTAGGCAACCAAAAGTGCAAGGGCTTGAGCCTTGTTGCGCCTAAGGCACACTTTTTTAAGCCATGCTGTCATCCAGTCACTCCTACGACTTTCAGATGAGATCTTGATTTGAAACATCCAAAACTAGGCTGGAACCAGCTTAAACTAGCCCTAAACACACCAAAAACATGTCTAAAACCCAAAACGGGTATGTTTATGCTATGTTTGTTCATATTGGGTCTTAGCTATTGAAGCGCTTTGTGTCTAGGCTCAAGGCTCACACTTTGCACGTTGAGTGTGTCTTGTACCTTTGACAAGTATTGGTATGTTCTACAGAGGTGATTGGATCTGAGATTGCAGAACATGTTATAATTTTGTTAAATCAAAATTTTGATCTTAAATTTCTAGCTGCTATTACAATTTTAAGAGTTAATATAGGATTTATGCTTGTTTGTTGATTCATCGCGGTTTTGAAAAGTTAAGTTATATGTTAGTGGTGTTATGGATCATGTAAACACAGGAAAAAGCACCTTATGTAGCCAAAGCTGACAAAAGGAAGGCAGAGTATGAGAAGACCATGGTAGCATACAACAAAAAGCAGGTAAGTTTTGTTAATTACATTGTTTTATATATTGGCTTATAAAGATTTTGTTTTGTTGATTACGAGTTTGTTTCAACGGAAACAGGCTTCGGGTGGTAAAGATGAGGACGATGATTCTGACAAATCCAAGTCTGAGGTTAATAATGAAGAGGACAGTGATGAGGTATGATGTTAATTTTTTTACTTTTAAGTGCTTATTTGTTTTGTTAAAAGGTTGTTTTTAAAAAGATCTACAAAAATATTAAATTTATCGTGATCCTGTTTTAAAGAAACATAATGTGATTTATTATTTTATAAAAGAAAATTTGAAAGTTGGTTAGACCTTTGATAGTTGTCAAGAAATCATCATCGTACTCAGTAAATTCCACCAATAGCAAATTTGAAAGTTGCTTCCGGAAATCGATTACTCATATTTTAGTTGTGTTGATGTTTTCCTTTTGTGTTTTGCAGGAGGAGGATGATGACTAAGCTAGAAAATCAGAAAAAAGGGTTCGCCTGTTGACGGTTTGAACAGTTACTATGATTTGTAGTTTTTATGTTACTGTTAGCTTGGCTTTAGATCTTTGAATGATGATAATGTGTGCACCCATATCCTGGTAACAAATCTTATGATATGAATAGTTGAAAGAAGTTATGTTAGTTTGTGCATACTCTAAGTTTTGTCTGTTTGGGTCGTTTTAGTTAAGTACCTGTTTTGGCTGATGATTCTCTGGCTGTATACGTTGGTTAATAACAACTACACACATGTTGACGTAAGGGTTACTAAAAAACATGTTGATGTCAGGAGTGGCGCCAGTACGACAAAAGCGGGCATACCTTTTGTAGATGTCTGTAAAACCAAAGTAAGCACATTGTCATAATAATTTTACCAAGTTATGTATTTGAGTCTAACAGTAGGATTCATGGCTAATGATGGGAAGCTGTTACTAATTTTGTTAGACTATTTTGAGGGGTTCAAATGGAAAGCTACTTTATTTTCAATATAACTGTCAGGTTTTGTTGATAAAAACTATGTGGGGAATTGTCAACTTTGATAAAACCATTTCAATAGGATGAAACAAACTTTAATTTATATCAAGAATACAACAGCTTATGATTACAAACAAATCGTAGAAATCTAATTAAGAATGTACTGAAACAATGTGAATTAATTAATTGTCAGTCAAAACATATTGAACAATGAATCAACGTTGTCTAAGGCTTCTTTGAGAGTGAAAAATATCCCCATTGTTTATACATTGAATTTTCACCCCTATTCATTCCTTTAAAAGCATTCACAATGAATGGTTTTTGAGTGAATGAGAGAGAAAATATATGAGAATATTACTCTTCTTTTGTAAATACATAGGAAACACTGTTCACACCTTATAATTTTTTAATATTTTTAAAGGTGATTGTGAGTGAGTGAACGAGAAAATGTAATAATAAAATAATAAATATAATAAAAATATTATTTAATGTAATGATTCTTATTGTAGTTATATTGATATATATAAGGACTAGCCTAAGATCCCGCGAGCTTCGCGGGTGGCTTAACTCAAACATATAACCAAATTCACACCATAAACCAGGCAAATATCTGACTTTGAACAAACATAAAATTAAAGATATCAGTTGGTTGTTTACGAACCGGGTCAACTTGTAGATAAACCACAATAGCTTGACTTTCATCTTTCTTTGAACTCAACTCCTGGACCTCCCTGTTTACACACATAACCAAACTACCTAAATGAATACATTATCATTTTATTTATATAATTAATAAACAAATTAATTACCTTTTCAGTTTTCCTAATTCATCCTCATAATCCCTGTGAAGGGACCAAAAAATTAAACCAACGATTAGACCTTCAAACTGTTTTGAAAATGAACATTATATAATAATCTTTTGAATATAGTTAAGTTTTATCACATTTTGATATTTGAAATTACTTCTTGGAGATTCCTGATTTCTTTTGCCACATCAAAGACAACGTCCATTGCTATTCTCCATCATTTGGTTCTCCGGAAAAACCGTATACAAATACATTGTAAATTTATACATCAGAAATGAATTTAATACTAAGTTTGGGCGGTGTAAACATAGATGCTCAGAACTTGACATATTCAATAATTTGAAGGCATCTTTACCCGTATCACCCTCCCTGAATGTATCGCTAGAAACCCAAATTGATAGGGTTCACTCTTGCAATCCAAAAGATTATAGCAGTTATAGACTTACAGTTTTATAGAGTGGCTGTGTAAATAAGAGGTGAAAAACAAATGAGATGCTCATAATGGTGGTTGTAGTTCACGATTAGTTCCAGCTTAGCGATTTAGAAGTTGCTATGAAGATGTCAAAGAAATTTACCAAGATCTAAGGACAGAAAAGATCAAAGAGGTAAATGTCAATGAATTTTCCCGTGGTATGACGCATACGTGCTAATCTGGTTGGCGATTTCCTTTCTTTAATTTCAAATCTACCTAATTTGACCCATTAAAAAAAACAGGTTATGTTTAATCACCAAGGGGTCAAATGGGCCGAGTTAAACTATTTATAACCAAAAACAGAAAACCGTTAAAGGAGTGCATAAATCCTGTTGAAACCCTTGATTAAAAATATTGGATAAGAATTATAACAGTACCTCGAATGCTAATTAGTTATGCAAGTAAACAATGTATAAAATGGCGTTTGTTGAATGATAATAATAAGTCGTCTATACCTGAAGCAAACCAAGAAATAGGCAACCAAGAATTAAAGAAATATAACCGAGCAAGATAAGTAACGTGTAATGGGTTGGTTAGCCTGCAAAACACTTTTTTATAATGTAAAGATCATGATTACAATATCAATATAAATCTTTGAATAAAAGATATTTAGGGTTATTCCCTTTTTGGCTTATTTCTTTTAACTTGACTCAATTTAGCCCACAACTATAAGTACCATTGTAATGAATTAAATAAAAACTTCATGCCAAAAAGCAATCTAAGGCAGGTTTAAAACACAACAGATAACTCAAATAGCATAAATTTATTATTTTTATAAAATAAAAGTTACCTCTTGGCCCTTGAAATAGCGAATTCATCAGTATCTTGTACATACAAAATAAAGCTTTGTTTCCATCTTTCTTGCTTCTAACCTGCTTGAATATAGAGAGCTAAAAAAGTTCTTGAATAGGCTTTACCCTCTCATAGAGGCAGCGAGAAAGTGGGAGCACAGTGTAGCCAAGGTCCCTTGAAAACTTCAGCTCCTCGCTATAGTAAACACCGGCATGAGCTTCTTAAAAACATGTTCAGTTAGGTTTCGGTCAAAATGGGTTCGGACCGAAACAGGGTCGGGTCAAAACGGGTTCTAGTCAAAATAAGTTCGGGTCAAAACGGGTGATTTGAAAAAAAAAATCAAATGGTCAAAATCATAAAAATCAAAGAAAAAAAGAAGCAGTATAAAAAATCAAAATTCAAGTTCATGTTTCGCAAATTTGATCACATCTACACATTTATTGACTTTTCTAGTAACCCCCAAAATGGCCAGCAACTTGAACTATAATTTGGTAAAACAATTTGTAATAAAGCAGATCAAAGTAACTTATATTTCTATAAACAAATGTTTTCCACAACGAAACATAAAATATAAATAATTTTTTTTTATTAAAATCATCCTACAATAACATGAATCAAAAGTTTAAAGAACCTACTTCCCCAGGTAGTAAAACAGTACATTGCAAGAAATAAATGGTAAAAGTAAAAAAAAATTAAAATTAACCTTAACCAAAACAAAAATAACGATCTTCAAATTTCTATTTTATAATCTTTCCCTCTTTTCTTCCTACACGAAAATAATCTTCATCATAATATATAAATATTAACAGTTCAAAAATGGTTTGTTTGGTGTGCCAAATCGATCTTTTTGTAGACCTTTTCCACTTTTTCATTGATTATCTAAGCTATGTAAGGACCTAAAAACCAATATGGTTACACAATCGTAAACCTTTAAAAACATTGAATTGGTTAAATTATGCTAAATGAAACAACAATTAACCAAAAAACAATTGACAAAACTTGGTTAACAAACGAAATAAAATTTCCCTTAATTAGTCATTTTTAATGAAAATGTGAAACACGTGAGTTGGGTCGAGTCAAGTGAGTCGTTTAAAAAAAGTTTATTGGGTCGAGTTAAGTGGGTTGTTTAAAAAAGTTGAAAAATTCTTTGGGTTAAAACAGGTTCCAACCAAAAGAGGGCCGGGTAAAACAGGTCGTTTTAAGAAAGGTTAACAAAAGCTTCACATGCTAAATGGTGGTTACACACAGTGTTGGTGGATGGTGTTCGACTGGTGGCTCATCTAGAGAGGTTTCAAGGAGTGGCCCGTTTTAACTTGTACAAACGGATTATAGCCAAACTAACCAATGCATCTCAAATGAACCCAAAAGTAATTGGAAAGTCAATGTGTTCATTTTTAACATAAATATAAATAACATGTCTTGATTTGAAGAAAACTTGGAACTTACCTATTGCTTGAAACAATAAGGGTTTGAAGTTAAGCACCAGATAGAAATGCTTAATGCTTCATGAGATAGCTAAGGGATGCCTAACATGTCCAGAGAACAATATCAAGAAATTAAGTTTAAATTACAATATTTAAAATTAGAAATTTACATATAATAATAATGTACCTTCCCCATATGGTTTTAGCGAAATAGTCACCTGCTGAGAGACTTGTTATCATGGCTTTGCTTCCAGGGGAGCTAGCACGAACCACCTTCTTGTTGGAAATGAGTTGACTCGAATGAGTTGTGGCTCGATGGCGGGGCTCGGTGTAGGTAAACTCTACCTAAAAAACTTGTCATTCGGCTACGCCATGTTTTGATGGTTATAAGAAGGTGGGGGTCATACCCCATGCTTTTCAAGCGTCTTCATTAAACAGAGTTCTTTTTGCCACGAAGGTGATTGTCAACAATACAACAGGTTGGTTAGTTTAATGTGTTAATTTCCATTTAAAATTATAATAACAATATTTTTAGGCATTCATAGAGGATATATCTATAAATCTATAGGTGAAATTTTTTACTTGTAAGAGGATGTTTGGATCTTCCTGTTCATAAAATGTTTTCCTTTTCGATCACTATATCTATTTGTTTCTTAAATAATAATAAAAAATAAAGACATAACCTTAACAGATCAAAGCACTTGATAATCGAAAGTTAAAACTTTAACCCAGAAGTAAACGCTATCTTATTTCGATGATACCGACTTTAACATCTACTTTTACCCAATAAAAACTGAGTTTAAGAAAGAACCGACACCGACGATCAATTGGAAAAAAAAGCAAAGAATAACCAAGACACAAAACCTAACGCCCGACAAAGAAAGTACGACTAAGGAGAATATCGCCCAACCATTCTTAAAAAACCTGAATTTGGGAATGCATGGACGGTGTTCGACAAAATGCCAACCAAAGAAAACTCATCCAAACTCAATCTGTAAGGAAGAAAAAAAACAGAAACAATAAACAAATGAGTAGACATAGGCACAAAATAAAAAATTCAAAACATAATCATAATGACTAAAACAATGAAACCCTAGGAAAAGAATGAACAGACAATAACCTGGATGAAAGAAATCTTGCTTTCACGCGAGACGCTCACAAATTCCGCCATTGGCGGTCTCTGCTGCCTCTATACAACATTACAGCCGTAAGTTGATATTAAAGTAGTGTATAATAAAATACTAATCGAACACAGATGTAAACTTTAGTTTAAATGACATGAAATTTAGATTTGATTGTCCAACAACTTCAATAATCAAGACCAAGACAAATATTATTTCAGTTAGAAATTGTCCTTGAATTATAATCAAATAAGTGGTTTACATATGGAACAAATTTAAGAAAAGCTTTTAATTAGAAATTTCCTTTCCATTCACACATTATATCAAGCAGTTGGTATGCAGTAGGTAAGGGTTAGTTTATAATGGCAAATATCAGAAATATATAATTCAAAAAGAATGTGAAAAACTTGAATGTAATTATAATCCAAGAAAGAATAAGATTGAATAAACTACTGCATGCATAAATGTAAATAACCAACACAACACATATGGAATAAAACTGTATCTCGGTATCAAAATACGAATCCAACTAAATAGTGGGAGAAATCCAAACAGACAACATAAAACGAAAAGTAATACGATACCTCTTAGCAATCCATTAATCCACCATTTAACCAAATTCACACCATATCCTCAAGCCTGGAACATACCCCATCAAACAATCTATAATTAAAACATCAACTCGCTAAACCAACCATCAAAAATCTCAGTAATCAAATTAGTTATCCTTCAACATACTTATTAACCTCAATAATTGTTATACCCTCTAACCTGATCCGAATCACACTAATCAAAACCTCAACATCACCCCTACCCCTTCTTGTTTACAACAACATCCACATCCAAATCAGTCGCACCTTCTTAAGTTCCCTTTCTTCCTCCTCATTATCTCCATCATAACTATTTATATCTACTATAACCTTATCCTCCTTCATCCCTGCATTATTAATAGTTGATTTAAAAACCAGATAAGAGAAAAAAACTGAATTTGGGCTTGCATGGAAGGTGTTCGAAAAAATGTCTGCCAAAGAAAACTCATTCAAACTCAATCTGGAAGGAAGAAAAAAAAACTAATGTGTAGAAATAGGCAAAAAATTATTAATTAGAAACAATAGTATACTCTGAAACCCCTAAATTGAATCGAGAAATTCAACTTAAAATCAAGACTAATAATCATAAATTGAAATTGATTATTTGTAATGAGAAAGATTAGTGAACTAAGAAAGATTAGAAGTGAATCGTCTCTATGATTGGGCCTAATAATCATCTGCCCTAGAAATCGGTAGGAAGAAATCACTGGGTGTAGATGATTACATATACCAGCATTAAAGCTTCTAGGAAATCGAACCTTAAATGTGATCTTGAGTGGATCCGTGAGCAGCAACGACAGATTTAAACATACATCATCAGAAGAATGAAACGAATAATCCCGATCTCTAGAAAAGGGTGGCTCACGCCGGTAGTGGTTGTCATCGGAGCACAACAGTTCTGCCCTTTCTCTACAAATGTGTTGGAGCACGTTGAAGATAATAAAGATACCTGGATGAGAGTTTTTGTGTTTGAGACAATCAAAGATGTATGAAATCATCACCGTATGATAGTTAGGGTTTTTGAATGATACAGAGGAAAAGCTTGTTTGAGAAGCCAAAACAAATTGCCGCTCAAAATCAATTGAGAAAGAATATTACATTGCCACGTGGCAACTAATGGTTTAAGTTTATGCCAAGTGGCACCAAAATGTTTTGTTTTAATATACATTATAGATTCAATTGTGAATGCTCATCCCAATTTTCTTTTGCTTATCTTCCAAGCTTAGTAACATCCAAACCTTGGCGCAAATGCGCAATAACAAATAGTAAATTAATCTCCCTCATCCAAACATTAGCCCAACCCTCTTTAGCCCATCTCTCACTTTAAAAAATCTTTCACATCTCGTTCATCATACATACCTCTATATTCTTTTCTTATTATTTTTATTCTTTCAATTTTATTATTTATTTCTCTTTTTATGAGTATGTGTGTATATGAGAGAGATGATATAGGGTGAATAGTATCTTTTCAAACTTAGGGGAGTGTGTGGGTTTTTGTTAATTTTTAGGGCGTGGATACAAACATAGTGGATGGAACGTAACGATGTTTTTTGTTAATTTTTTAAAATTTTGAAGATAGGGTGAGAGATAGTGATTAGAACGTGAGTCCTCTAAGAGCATTCACATCCCATCCACTAGGGCTGTTCATGAGCTGAGGCGAGCTAGGGCAAGCTCGGGCTCAGCTCGATTATAAACCGAGTTGGCTCGGATTTGAAACCGAGCTGAAAATCTAAGCTCGGTCTTGGCTTGGTTTTAAACCGAGCTGGCTCGGCTCGGCTTGGTTTGGCTCGATTTTAAAACTAAAAATTAATACATAGCTCTCAAAATTCAGTATTCTAAAATATTATTCAATACTTCAAAAGAACATATTCAAAATAAGTTTAACCTAATACATTACTCTTAGCCAACCGATTATATTGGATATATTTTAGTATTAGATTGTATTAGTTATTATTAATTGATTGGTGTAATTAGTCATGTATATCTTTTCTATATTTACGGATGTACTATGCCCTATTTAAGGGGTCTTGTTATTCAATACAAACAGACAGAATTTTCCAACTATCTACGGCTTTTATGGTATCAGAGCCGTAGGTTCTGAATACCATCCTCCTGTTCCTTTTCTTTTTCTTTTCTTGATCTTTCTTCTTTACTACTGGTCTTCGGACTTCATCGGATACGTCCGATAATCAGTCATGACTAAAAATTCCGCTGAAACCTCGTCTAAACCCTCTTCCCTTCACCCGGCGTATTCAGTAACAAACATCCAGACAAAAATTCGAACCTTGGATGGAACAAAAGTCACTTGTTCGTCCCGGGTTAAGCTTTTTCGCCTCCATGCTGTAGCCTACAAGGTTTCTGAACACATCACGGATAAGCCAGCACCCGCCACAACTTCCGCAGATTATGAAGCGTGGAAGGAACTCGACGCGTTGGTTCTACAGTGGATTTATAGTACCGTGTCAGACGATCTATTAACTCGAATTCTCGACACGAAGGCTACGGCCTACTCTACCTGGTCAAAATTGGAAAAGATCTTTCTCAGCAACAAGAAGGCGCGCGCTGCAGCACTTGAAACAAAATTCTGCAACCTAACCCTCGGCGCCTGCGCATCTGTCGAAGAATATTGTCAGCGCTTGACTGATTTGGCAAATCAGCTGGCCGATGTTGACCAACCGGTCACCGAATCCAGGTTAGTTCTTCAACTAGTTCGCGGTCTTACCGAAGAATACAATACCACAGCAGCCTTGATCAATCAGAATGGTGTTGATTGGGACCAGGCCATCACCATGCTCAACGACGAAGTTCTAAGGATCGAAGCACGCCAAGGATCCCCGTCCACTGTTCTTGCTGCTCCAGCCGCACCAGCACCGCCAGCGCCTGCCAATAACAACAACAACAACCCTCAACCATCCGACCCTAACTCTTACTCGTCTCGGGGCAGGGGACGGAGTCGCGGCTCAGGGTACCGGAGAGGCGGCAGGGGTAGAGGGGGTGAAAAACAACAAAACAATCAGGGTTCCCCTTGGACCGGCCAGAACATGTCATATCCGAACTGGGCTTGGTGGGCTCCCCCACCGTGCCCTTATCCAACCCAACAGGCTTGGCAGCCCAATCCTCCCACACCTCAACCACCGCATGCCCAATACGCTGCTTTTCCCCAGGCCCATTATGCTAGTCAGTCACCACACGGGGGGTATAATGCTTTGTGTCCATCCGATTTAAGTGCTGCTTTTGCTAATATGCAGGTTAATCAACCCAACTCTTCTTGGACTTCGGACGCTATGGACACCGGAGCTGAGTCTCATGTTACTCATAATCTAGGTAAAATTTTAATCCCTGATTCATCTCCTGTTTGTCGTAATATTTTGGTGGGTAACGGCAATTATTTACCAATTAACGGATCTGGCACGGGCTTTCATCCATTACCAAATCGTACCTACATTCTACCAAACGTCCTTTATAGCCCACAAATCATTAAAAATCTCATTTCTGTCAGACGATTTACTCGTGATAATAATGTGTCTATTGAATTTGACCCTTTTGGTTTTTCTTTGAAGGATCTCAAAACTAAACGGATTATCTCACGTCACAACAGCACCGGGGACCTCTATCCATTTACTCCACCATCCTTGCCACCTCAAGCTACCTTTCTTGCATCTCCTGCTTCTCCATGGCATGATCGTCTTGGTCACCCCGGGACCCAAGTTCTAGATATTTTAAGTCGTAATTTCAATTTTTCATGTAATAAAGACAAATTATCTCATGTTTGCAATTCTTGTCAACTTTCAAACAGTAAACGTTTGCCTTTTCAGTCTTCTAATACTTTTACTTTTGCTCCGTTTGACATTATACATTGCGACTTATGGACGTCCCCGATCACGAGTAAATCTGGGAATAAATATTATATGGTTCTCATTGATAACTTCTCGCACCTCGTGTGGGTATACCCTCTTAAATACAAGTCTGATACTTTCCCAACTTTCACAAAATTTCACCAGCTAATCTTCACACAATTTAATCGTAAAATTAAAAGTTTTCAATGTGATTTGGGCGGTGAATTTGACAATCTTGCATTTAAAAACTTTGCTAACCACCATGGTTTATTATTCCGTTTTTCCTGTCCTCAAACCTCGTCCCAAAACGGTCGTGCTGAACGTATGATTCGTCGCCTCAACGATATCATTCGTGCTCTTCTAATTCATGCCAACCTTCCGCCGACGTTCTGGGTTGAAGCCCTTCACACGGCAGTATACCTTCACAATATTCTACCCACTAAACGCCTTAATTTTTACACACCAACCTTTGCCCTTTACCTACGTCATCCTGAGTACGCCCACTTACGCGTATTTGGTTGTGCCTGTTACCCCAACACCTCCGCTGCCCAACCACATAAATTGCACCCTCGTTCCATCCGCTGCATTTTTCTTGGGTACCCACCCGATTTCCGCGAGTATAGGTGTTTTGATCCTACCACAGGCAAGGTTCACATCTCCCGACATGTGACCTTTGACGAACATGTCTTCCCCTACACCATCCCACAACCTCCCACCTCATACACATTTTTAGACGATCCCATTCCTTTGGGATTTAGTTTTTGGCCTCCAGTGGTGCGTACACCGGTCATTGCGCCGTTTCCGATTACATATTCCCGACGCCCACGACAGCCTCCAGCCACAACCACCTCCTCTCAACGGCCCACTGGTCCGCCACCAGACACATCCGCCCCATCCCAACACCCCACTAGTCTCCCTCTCACACCCGGTCAACCCTTTGGTCAAGCACCTACCCCTTCTATTCCCATTTCAGCGGCTTCCAACCAATACCCTATGACCACTCGGTCTAAATCCCGTGCCACCTCCCATACCGCTCTCACCACTACTACCTTATCTCCTATCCCGACCACCTATGCTAAGGCCCTAGCCGATCCGAATTGGTTAAATGCTATGCAAACCGAATTTACGGCATTACAGGTTAATGATACATGGGAGCTTGTTCCACGCCCTCAGGATCGTCCAGTTGTAACATCCGCCAATTCTAGAGCTGTAGGTTGTAACGCCCCTCCCGTATATACGGGTATTGTTAGGTTTAATCTATTAACTCTATTACCACCCTTTCGAGGGTTAGGCTATGTTAATTGCGTAACTATGGTTTGGACATGTGGATTTCATCGTTACGAGTATGACAGTTAATTGAATATCAGTTGTTCACATGGATTAGATTTGATAAACTATTAACTCTATTATGCTATATCAAACCTGTATACTCGCCAGCAATTATTTGTTGATTGTATTTTAAATGCATACTGCAGGTTGAGGATCCAAGAAAAACAAGAAAAGACTAGGATGGCTTAGAAACCCATCAACTATTTAAATTTCCAAATTTATGTTATGTATTTGAACTTTTCTATGTATTGTATGAAACTTATGATTATCAATGAAATAAACTTTAATTATTGTCACAATTAGTGTTATGATGTCTTTGAACAGTTTGTACGTCTCATCTCGATGTTTCCGCCATCGGTTGGGGTGTGACAGATTGGTATCAGAGCCATAACTATAGGGAATTAGGATTGCCTTGCTTTACCTAGTCTATAGTTTAAGAGCTTTTTCATTTACTTGCTGTTAAAGACATTATCCCTTTTCTCTCTTCTTTGCTTCTCTCTATTCTTTTGGACTTCTAATATACAAGCCTTTCCTAAGGCTAACACAATACACACTTGGAAGCTTTGAAGACACTCTTACAACACAATCGAAATGATTCATCAAGATAGGGGTGATTCCCACACTTGGTGATGATTTTCACTCAGCTATACTCTGGTTTTTGCACGAAACCTACCCTCAAGTTAGGAGTGATATCCAAACCTTGTTGGGAGTTTTCCATTTCATAATCTAGTGGACCCTCATCTTTGGATGAGTACCAACCACGTTAGGGTACGACGTCATCAAGTTAGAGGTGAAACTCGCATCTTGTTAACTAGTCCCATTCCTCGATTTTCGATCTCGCCAAAGTTTCGATTTTCCCAATCGATTAAGGACGTGTAGTAACTGGAAGGACAAACACCGTTAGTCGCTCCTCGATGAGAGTGTTTGTCTATTAGGCCAAAGCACGCTTCCTTAATTCGAAAAGGACTTCGATTCACTTTGGAATAGTCTATGTTACGTTCTGTGACACTCCATATTTATTGATAAAATCTCTTTTTATGCTATCTCAATTATCATGTGATTTATATTTGAGCGTTATCTTCAATTCAAATTTGGGAACACGAAGCACGTTATTATCGCAATCCAAAACAATTAATAACTACTCTCTTTCGTGAACAAACTAAATTTATATTGCTTTCATTATTCTATGTGAAACATCATTCTATGTGTAATACTATGTTAAACTATGTGAAACTATTTGGTGATCCATGTGAGAAACTATGTGCTATGTGATGCATACATGAAGTCAATTTTCCTAAACAAAAACATTATGATTAAAAGTCTCATCCATTTCTTGTTTTGAATTTCTAGATGTCATCATTTCGTCAGTACTCTCACTCTCCCAGAAAATCCAAGTTCCTTTTTATCAGATGTACACTTTATTATCTTCGACCTTTTATGATGAAACTCTTCCTTGTCAATTTTGAACCATTTTTAGGATTTCACTTTTGCGCATACATCATACGATTATACATCATTAGCATGCATAATTTCACTTAATTTTAATTACACTTTCGTAACAACGAGTGAAGACATATCATCGAGATAGGAGTGATTTCCTTACCTTGACGATTAACTTTGCTTCTTTTCTCATCTTACAACGACCTCACCAACGGATTTGGGGTGATTCCCTTACCTAGGTGATCGTTACCAATACTTTCTTTAATAGATTATATTGCGTAAACACGATCATGTTTATACCTAAATCATTTATCATGTATTTCAAAATGCTTCATTTATTTAGACGTATCTCCTATTCTATAATCTATTTTCACATCGCTCGCATACACAAAAATTTTCAATGTTACAAAAAACGCGTATTCCTCGATTTCAAAAATTTCACAAAATACTACTGTCACCCTAATCAGTTTAATAAATCTATTGCCCACAAAATTTCGTATTCCACGTAATTACTAAAACGCACTCATCTCGCATCACTATACTAAAGAATTCTAAATTTCCAATTGAGAATCAAACCAACTTTTCATACAGAATATTACAAATATTATCCGATCAGTTATCAAAACTCTTTTCAAGATCAACAAAAACATTTTATTAAGGACACCTTTCACGATCACCAGGTTCATATACCAAAATTCCTTTTCCTAAGGTTAAACCTTTTCACTAGAATCTGTAAACTTCGAAGTTAGTAATACAAAAAAAAAAACTTCTTAAAACGATGCAAACTTTTTAATTCGAAGAACTCTTCAAAACCTCGCTTGATACGTTAATTAAATTCAAAACACGTGGGCAAGGAAACTTTATAAGGACGACAAATTTTCAGCTATGAAATTTTTTTTTTTTTTTTTTTTTTAAAACCATAATAGCACTTCCATTCTTTTACAAAGTATCCTTTCGCATAATCAAAAGATGTTTTCCTTTATATTCTCTTTAAAATTCACAAACTAGATTCTACATTCCTGACAACTCAATCTAATTTAACTTCACGTTTTGCACAGACAACTATATATGTATATCATTTTACACGTTCTAGTCAATATCTCACAACAATCTCACGCGTGTCACTCGTTCTCTTTTTCCTTTCATATTCAAAACTTTAAACCTTTTATGCGCATAAACTCATGTATTTTAATTTTATATTATAAACAAAATCATTAATCCCTACGTCCATACTTATACATTTTATGCTTTCACTTATGTTCACACTTACGCATTTATGTTATACTCACGAATCAAAACTCATACGTTTTACGTTTATACACACACTCACAATTATACATTTACGTGATACTTAAATTCATATTCCTACACCTTCGTTTTACTTATAATCATATACACATTCATACGTATGCAATTTGCGTATACGCTTATACCGCTATGTTTATACTTGTATTTATATTCAGACACATTCTCACGTCTGTTATGATCCTCGTATTTATATACTCATAACTACCACGACACGTTTCGTGTCTATACTTTGACTCATATTTACACACGTACTCCCCACAATACGTTCGTATGCTTACACCTGTACTCATATTTATACTCATAGTCGCAACAACATACTTGTACTTGTACTTATACGATCACGTTTACACTCATATATATATATATATATATATATATATATATATATATATATATATATATATATATACTCATACATTCCATTCGTACTTAAACATTCATGTTTTACACTTAATTTTCACATTTACAACCATACTCATGCATCTTATGTTTATACTCATATTTATACTCGTATTCACACTCGTACTTGTGTTCATACTCTCATTTATACGATTTATGTTATACACGTACTTTTGTTGTACTCTCATTTATACGAATTTTGTCCATACTCACGTCATTCGTTTGTGCTCAAATTGTGCTCACATTTATGCTCATTTTAATACACGTCATGCTTATACATTTGCTCACACTCCTGGCATGCGTTTTATGTTTATGCTCACGTGCGTGTTCAAATTTAAACTTATACTATGCTCATGCTTTTTACTCAAAATTTATACATTCGCATATGTACACGGGCGAAACCCGAAGGATTCGTTTACGTTAGTCTTATACTATTTGGAACGCGAACATGCTTACATGTTACATTTTTATACGCACACAATCTTATTTTCAAAATTTATGTATACCTTGATTCATACGCAAATTAGTACAAGCTATGCGGATCATGCGACGATTGGTATAATCGCGGGTGCACACGGGATTATAGTAATAAGCGCATGAGAACCATAGAGTGTACTACTGTGTATGGTAAGACATGGAACGTAACATGACACGAATAACGAAACGGACGTAACATGGTCAAAACATGGTGGATACACCGCTGGTACATCCTATATATAAGTGTTTTCACCACGTTACCAAACTTTCGTGAAACGTGCCATGAGAAATTCAGTGTTTTGCACACCTTTTTGGACCTAATGCAAACTTTAAACAACTTACAAACGCATTATGTCCGATTATCCAAGACGAAACTCCATTCTTACTACGCAACTTTTGTATATCCAATACTTATGCCATTCTTATACTTGCATCCACTTAGAGTCAATCGTTCACTTCCATACTCCCACTATTCTCTATTATTCCATGTCTTTGATATGACTCCCATTCACAATCAAGTTTCATCTATTCCCTCTGTGGAATCCTTGGATGCCATCTTTTCAACAGTCTTCCTCTTAGATTTCGAGACCGAAATCTCCTAAAGTAGGGGAGACTGTAACATTTCGTATTTTCAAACTTTCCATTTTTGGAAAGTCTACTTGTACTTTCTACCTTTGTAAGTTGTACCTTTGTTGTACTTGATTCAAATTCCAAAATTGTACTCGAGACTTGAAATCATAATGAAATTGCATGATTTTATCCATATTTTGTGTTTGAATACTATGAATCATTGAAACTATGAAACTATGTTAAACACGTTGAAACTATGTTAAACACGTTGAAACTATGTTAAACACGTAAAAACAGAGGAATTCCATCTTAATTTCGACTCTTTAATTCATCGTTGCCAAGAGATTACCCTAAACCGTACAAAAATTGGGAATTTATACGCTAATTCGGTAAAATATTGAAGTTTGGGTTAAATTTGATTTTTATATTATTTTATTATTATTTTAGATGAATAAAATAATGATTTAAATTAAATAAAGAATAATTTTCTAAATTTTTATTGATTTTTAAGCAATTCCGTTAGCGAATCTAACCCCGTTAGTGAAAACCGGGTTAAATCAGCCTAACCCGGTTAGTTTTATAAAGGGCAGCACTAACTGAGTTAGAAAACTCAGTTAGTGGCTAACCCAGTTAGTCAGGCTAATTAATAACAAAAAGGTGGTTTAAATGCATCAAACAGGATTCGAACCCGCGACCCTTCACTCAACAAACGCGCACACAACCAGCTGGGCTGGGTCTTGGACTGGTGATAAGTTTGAGATCCAATTACATTTAACATGTAATTAAATGCTGAATTTGAATCAAAATAACCGCTCAAAACCGTATGTCTTCTCCGGCCTTTGGTTGTTTAACCAGAACCGGTGACCATTCATGCTCTGTTTTCCCGTAACCGATCACCTCCACTCACCTATATATATCCGGCTATCTTTTCTTCATTCGATCCCTTTCATTGCCGAAATAAACCGAAACGATAACCGAAACAAATCGCATCCGAGACTTCGTTCACCACCGATCTTCGCGACTCGCCGGAAAACCGAGAACCACCGGAAACTACCACCTCGCCACCGTCGACCACCGCCATTGCCGCGAACCACCGTGCCGGTAACCGATTCCGTTCTTCTTTTATTTTTTTTTTTTTTTATATATTCATGCAGTTTCGTTTCTTTTTTTTTTATTTCAGTTCAGATTTATTATCATTATTATTATTATCATTATTATTATTATTATTATTATTATTATTATTATTAATATTATTATTATTATTGATATTATTAGATAATATATTAATTCAGAATTTTATTATTTCAGTGTTATAAGATCAGATATATATATTTCAGAAATTTTTTTATACTCAGATATATTATTTTCTGGTTTTTAATTAAATCAGAATTATTTAAATAATCAGATTTATAATTATTATCTATTTATTAAAACATATTTATTATTTCGGAATTTTATTTAAATATTTCAGTTTTATAAAATCAGATTTATTAAAAATCAGTTTTTGTTTATTTATTTATTTCAGAATTTATTTCTGAAATTTAATAAAATCAGATTTTATTTATTTATTTATTTCAGAATTTATTTCTGAAATTCAATAAAATAAGATTTTATTCATTTATTTATTTCAGGATTTATTTCTGAAATTTAATAAAATCAGACTTTATTTATTTATTTATTTCGGAATTTATTTCTGAAATTTAATAAAATCAGATTTTATCTATTTATTTATTTCAGAATTTACAAATCAGAATTATTATTTAATAATATTTAGAAATCATATTTTTGTATATTTTTTTATCAGAATTTTATTTCAGAATTATATTTTAAAATCAGGTTATTTATTTATTTTCAGAATCTATAAATCAGAATTATTTATGTATTTCAGAATTATTATCATAAAAATCAGATATATTGTTTTTATTAATTCAGAATATTTATTTTAAATGTTGTTTAAATTATAAATTAATTCTGAATTACTATTTAATTATTATTTGATCATATTTATTAATTTCAGGATTTATATTCTTTAAATCAGAATTATTGTTTATTTAATAAAAATCTAGAAATTTTATTTATTTTATTTTCAGATTTATTTATTTGTTTTATAAACTAGAAACTTTATAAATAAGTTATTTGTTTATAAGATTATTAACTAATGTTGTGGTAATTATTTTAGATTGTTAAAATAATTATTTATCTATTTAAATTCCTATTTATTTTATTGTTCCAACACTTTAAGAATTTTGTATTATTTATGTCTTATTATCTAAATTATTCTATAAATTCCCAAATAATTAATCAAATCCTCAAATTAATAGGGTAATTCTCTTGTGCACGATCTTCTTGGAAAATCCCTGATTCTATTATCTTTTTCCAATATACGCAACGCAACCTAAGGTGAGTATACTTGACCCATTTTCTTTTTTTACACGTTTGGGTGTAGTATGCATTTCCTATATCAAAAACACAGTGATAAACGCTTTTATTGCACAATCTATCCATACTCATATTCCAAAAAAAAAAAAAAAATGGAAACTTATCATCAAGATAGGGGTGATTCCCAAACCTTGATGATTAGCTCCACTCACTTTCTAACTTCACCAACGAGCTAGAGGTGATTCTCTTACCTCGGAGGTAGTTACCAACTTTTATTCGTTCTCAATGAAATTTTATGATTGAACGTTCCTTTTCAAAAATTTTAGAATTTATTTCACGTGCATGCTAATACGATATACTGGATTCGTGTTACTTGGGTTAAACTTTATGTGATAAACTTGTCATTAACTTCGTAAGAAGCCACACCTTAACATATTCGATGGGTTGACCTGTGTATTCACATGCCAAGGATACGTTAATCTTGTTAACTAAGTATGGCATGTGGATTGTTCTAAATTTTTATGAAAATACGTTAATTTTAGATTTCGAGGACGAAATCTCCTAAAGTAGGGGAGACTGTAACATCCGCCAATTCTAGAGCTGTAGGTTGTAACGCCCCTCCCGTATATACGGGTATTGTTAGGTTTAATCTATTAACTCTATTACCACCCTTTCGAGGGTTAGGCTATGTTAATTGCGTAACTATGGTTTGGACATGTGGATTTCATCGTTACGAGTATGACAGTTAATTGAATATCAGTTGTTCACATGGATTAGATTTGATAAACTATTAACTCTATTATGCTATATCAAACCTGTATACTCGCCAGCAATTATTTGTTGATTGTATTTTAAATGCATACTGCAGGTTGAGGATCCAAGAAAAACAAGAAAAGACTAGGATGGCTTAGAAACCCATCAACTATTTAAATTTCCAAATTTATGTTATGTATTTGAACTTTTCTATGTATTGTATGAAACTTATGATTATCAATGAAATAAACTTTAATTATTGTCACAATTAGTGTTATGATGTCTTTGAACAGTTTGTACGTCTCATCTCGATGTTTCCGCCATCGGTTGGGGTGTGACACCAGTTATCCGATGCATGTGGCCTTTTCGCCATAAATTTAAGTCTGATGGGTCTTTAGAACGGTACAAGGCACGATTGGTGGTTAATGGTAATTCACAGACGGTGGGTATTGATTGTGATGATACATTTAGCCCGGTTGTTAAACCGGCTACTATTCGGGTCGTTCTCTCTCTTGCGGTCTCGAGGTCCTGGCCTATTCATCAATTGGATGTGAAGAATGCTTTTTTACATGGGGAGCTTCACGAGACTGTTTTCATGCATCAGCCTCCGGGATTTTATGATAAGCATTTTCCCAACTATGTGTGCCGGTTGAAAAAGTCTCTCTATGGGCTCAAGCAAGCCCCGCGTGCATGGTACACTAGGTTTGCTACTTTTATTACCTCGCACGGCTTTCGGAGTAGCGCATGCGATAATTCTTTGTTTGTTTATCATCGGGATGCTAATAATATTGCATATTTGCTCTTGTACGTTGATGATATTGTCCTTACAGCATCTAATGATGGTCTTTTACATGATATTATTGGCACACTCTCACGAGAGTTTGCTATGACAGATCTGGGTCGGTTACATCATTTTCTCAGGATTAAAGTTACACAACACGCCCATGGTATTTTTCTGTCTCAGGCTCAGTATGCGAAAGACATTATTGCTCGCGCGTCTATGACTTCGTGCAAACCGTGTACGACACCAGTTGACTTATCGGCTAAATTGAGTGCTACTGATGGTTCCTTATTTTCTGACCCGACTTTATATAGAAGTCTTGTTGGCGCTCTGCAGTATCTCACATTTACCAGACCGGATATCTCATATGCAGTTCAACAGGTCTGCTTATTTATGCACGAGCCGCGGGACTCTCATTTTTCGTTCATGAAGCGCATCATACGGTATATACAAGGGACCATTGAATATGGTATTCGTATTGTTAAGTCCGCATCTCATTCATTGGTGGCCTATTCGGATGCTGACTGGGGAGGCTGTCCTGACTCAAGACGTTCTACTTCAGGATATTGTGTCTTTCTTGGTGACAATATCGTTTCATGGTCCTCTAAGCGTCAACCTACGGTGTCTAGATCCAGCGCGGAAGCAGAATATAGAGGGGTTGCTAATGCCGTCGCAGAAGCCACTTGGGTTCGAAACTTGTTACCTGAACTTCATACACCTTTGCGTCAGGCTTCGGTCATTTACTGTGACAATGTCTCCGCAGTTTACTTATCCAATAATCCGGTACAACATCAGAGGACAAAACATATCGAAATTGACATTCATTTTGTTCGAGATAAGGTTCGTGTTGGCCATATCCGAGTTCTTCATGTTCCTTCATCGCTTCAGTATGCTGATATATTCACAAAGGGGTTATCTCGACAGCTATTTCAATCGTTCCATTCCAGCTTGAGCGTCTGTCCTCCGCCCGCTCAAACTGAGGGGGTGTCTTAGCCAACCGATTATATTGGATATATTTTAGTATTAGATTGTATTAGTTATTATTAATTGATTGGTGTAATTAGTCATGTATATCTTTTCTATATTTACGGATGTACTATGCCCTATTTAAGGGGTCTTGTTATTCAATACAGACAGACAGAATTTTCCAACTATCTACGGCTTTTAATTACAAGCCAAAATCACGTTCAACAACACAAAATAAGTTTTATATTTCAAGTAAATACAATAGTTGTTCATTAGCACGACAATCAACCTTTAAATATGTCATAGATATCAAACTACGAGCCTAAATACATGTAAATAATAATCATTTTTTTTGTAATATATTATACGTATATAAAAATAAAATATATTATAAGGAAAATAATTCGAGCTAAGTCGAGCCGAGCTACCAAGCGAGACAAACCGAGCAAATTTGACTCGTAACGAGCTGAGCCGAGCTAGGCTCACTTTCTAACCGAGCCGAGCTAGCTCGGCTCACTTTCAAACCGAGCCATATCGAGCGAGCTTTTTCTGAGCTAAATCCGAGCCGCAAACTTTTTGAACAGCCCTACCATCCACCATTTTTTCCTTTATAATTTAACTAAAACATACTTTTCAAAATTTATTTCTCATTTAAAAAAACTCGAACATCCTATCTATCATTTTTATCTTCATTTTACACAAATAATTATTTTATTATATTTCTCGTTTTTTTACACCCACAATAATTTGATGAATCGTATATAAAATTACCATAGCCACTTTTAAAATTAAGGTTTAGGAGAGAGGTATTGGGGATAAGATGTGTCTATTTTTATACTTTAAATTTTGAATATGGGGAGTGCTTTGATGGGTGGGATATGTTATCTATTCTTATTCGTATAAATAAGTTAAAACTCATATTTGTATATAAAATTTGTTTAATCTTTAAAACCTTCCGCATGACGTCTTCAACCCATTTAGGTCGTTAGAATTGCCTAAGCTAGCGTTTGATATACAGGAATGAGAGGTGGAATGGACTGTTGGAAGGGAATGAAGAAAAGAGTGTTTGGTTGGTCGATAGAATGGAATCGCTCATTCCAAAATGCATTCCATTCACTCAAACCACTCGAGCATCGCAATCACACCATCGTTGCCAGTGAAAGCTTAGGGTTACACGCTGAGAAGTGCTTGAAGTTGAAGGAAGTAGGCTTAGGTTGTTCAATCTTAAAGTTGACTGAAGAGTTAGGTGTGGTGTTGGCTGTAACTTTGCTGACAATTTCAAGTCTTGGACCTCTTGATCGAGTTTGAAAGGCGACTAGAAGACATCTAGAGATTCAAAACAAAGGAATGGATGAGAATTGATCATAATGTTTTGTTAAAATTAGTTTGTGTCACATAGCACATAAATATTTTGAATACCTCCACATAGCATAACAAGCATTCACATTGTATCTCATAGAATATTGAAATCTTTGTAAATTTAATTTGTTCACAAGAGATTATTATTGTTTTAGATTGCGAGGAAAGTGCGAATCGTGTCTCCAACGTTGAAATGAAATAATGTACAAACGTAAAACACATTAAAAATGAGATAGCATAAAAGAGATTTATCGTAAAGATTGGAATGTCACGGAACGTAACTAAGACTATTCCAAAGTGAATTGAAGTCCTTTCGAGTTAGGAAAACATGCTTTGGCCTAATAGAAAAATACTCTCGTCGAGAAGCGATTAACGATATTTGTCCTTCCAGTTACTACACGTCCCTAGTCGATTGGGAAATCGAAACTTTGGCGAGATTAAAAATCGAAGACTGAGGCTAGTTATCAAGATGCAGGTTTCACCCTTAGGTTGGTAACGCCGTACCCTAGTGTGGTTGGTACTTATCGAATGATAAGAGTCCACTAGAATATGAAATGGAAATTCTTATCAAGATATGGATTTCACTCCTGACTTGATAGAGAACGTTGTGTAAAATAACAAGTAAGCGGAGTGAAAGTCATCACCAAATGCGGGAATCACCCCTATTTTGGTGAGTCGTTTCGATTGTTGAATAAAAGTGTCTTCATCGCGTCTCCAAGTGTGTATTGTGTTAGCCTTAGGAAAGGCATGTATAATTGAGACCATAGAAATAGAGAGGAGCAATTAAGATGGAATGCAAGTAGTTTTAAAGCATAAATAAGAAAATGTTCCTAAACTATAGACTAGGTAAAGGCATTCCTACTTTTCCTAATTCCCTATAGTTATGGCTCTGATACCAATCTGTCACACCACAACCGATACCGAAAATATCGGAGTGAGACGGAAACAAATTGCTCATAGCTTTATAACACTAAATTGCGACAATAATTATTTAATCAAAATTTCATAAATACTAAATGTCATACATCGTTCAACTAAACAAAACATGATCAAATTGTAGCATCGAAAACATGAACCCAAAACATAATTTGTAGTTTAAGCGTGTATCTAAGTCCACCCTAAACTTGTTTTCTTCGTTCATCACCTATCAACCTACAACCTATATTAAAATAATGGTAAACAAATATGTTGGCGAGTATACAAGTTTGAATACATAGCATAATATGAAAATGTTTTAATTGTACTTATATCCGACATGATAAATGTATACGAGTTACTAACATGTTGTACGAGTGTAAACTATATGTCAAACCAGAGTTTAACGCAATCGTGTTTACCCAACATCGTCAAAATGAAGAAGGTGTAATGTTTTTTACTTAACAATACCACAAGTATACGGGCGGGCGTTAAGCCTATAGCGCTATAATTGTTAAGGTAGGCTTGCAAAGTTAATGAGCATATAGACACAATGTAAACATAGCATATGAGATTAACAAGTATAACATGTTTTCATGTTTAATGGTGGATAGAGTGTGATTAATAAACATGTTTAATAGTGTTGTGTGATGTTGCACCCAAAGTGATAAAAATGAAAAAAAGGATCGAGTATACTCACAATTTTGCGTAGAGTTCCACGAAACCGAGAGTTGAGTTGTTGAAGGTTGGAACACCGAAGTCACCCTGAAACGGGTAAACAGAGGTGTAAGTATCCTGATGTGAAAGAGGTTCGGATCAGATTGTAAAATACGAGAAAATACGGGACAAAACGAGTAACAGAACCTTTCAGACGAAAGGGGCTTTCGCGTGAAAGGGCAATGTCCTTTCGTGCGAATGGGTCTTTCGGGCAACTGGTTTGTGTTACACGCGTAAAACCTGATCGTAAACTGATTTAACATAAACAGTGCAGTAGTTGTTTGACCAAATCAAAAGCGACAAGTAAAGGTGTTAAACAGCCAAGTGAGGACAACCCAGGTGTGCCAACACGACATGGAAAGTGTTAACACATAAAGCGTTGGCGAGCATATTAGTTTGATACTAGCATACGTAATAAAAGATTAATTCAATCTAAACATGGCAGGACAAGTATACTAAGGCATAAAATACAAGGTTAACATGCAACAAATACGAGTCAACCCAAAGTGTCCACTAGCTTTAGTGGTGTTCATCGGGTTTTTTCTTCGGGTTTCGGGTTTTTCGGGTCGGGTTGTTCGGGTTTTTGCCTAGGAAAAATTGACCCAATAACCGACCCATTTAAAGTTCAGGTTAGTCGGTTTTGGGTTATTCAGGTTCGGGTTAGTCGGGTTGGGTTGTTCGGTTTTCGGGTTTAGATGTAAAATGAAAAATTAATGCTTTTTTACAAGATATTATCAAAATTCATATTACTACTTTAAAAATATCATCAAAGTTCAAATATAATTTGACAATATGCTATTATAATATTTAAAAGTCCCAAAACTTCATATTTCATATATTAAAGACTCCAAGCAAAAACAATTCTATAAGAAAAAAAATTATAAATGTTCAATTTTCTTTTTCGGGTTTCGTGTTTTGGGTTTTTCGGGTTTTTGGTAGAGAAAAAGTAACCCAATAACCGAACCATTTAAAGTTCGGGTTGGTCAGGTTCGAGTTTCTTGAGTTCGGGTTTTTTTGGATATTCCCTAATTCGGGTTCGGGTGGCTTTGAATTCGGGTCGGGTTTCGGGTTCTGGATAAAAATGAACAGTCCTAACTAGCGTAATCTTGCGATCACAATGAACAAGACCTTTAAACGATTGAATACTTAACAATGACCCATCAAACGGGCGGTGTGCTACTCCTATAGCGCCATACATGTTAAGGTAGGCTCGCAAAGTTAATGACAAATATAGTGCAAGAATGGCTTATAGTATGTATGTATCCTAAGCTTATCATCATAGCATGTATAACTAGATTGGTTGACTGAATAGTGTGATTGCATGCATAAGTGTTAATTTTGATAGTTTACATATGTTAGACCTAAAGTGCGTTTAAAATAAAAGGGGGTCATGTATACTCACGGTTTGCAAAAGCTTCCAAAAACATGAGTGAAATGTCTTGAGAATTCGGGAATGCCAAGGTCACCCTACAAGGGGAAACGAAAGCGTGCGAGTTTTGGAGTTCGTTTTGAGGTAGATTAGAGGTTTAAAGTATTGTGAAAGTATGTATATTGCAAGAAGGTACATCTTGTCTAAAGGCACTCATATGGACGCTATGTTGGTCATGTTGCAGCGGGTTTGTTTCGTGGTGGAGGTGGTGCGGCGACGATTGTTATCGGGTGAAGTTGTTGCGGTGGGGTTGTTTTGTGGTTGAGGTGGTGCAACGACGATGATTGTTTTGTGGTGGAGGTGGTGTTATAACTTTTAAATGAGAGTGAATTGCAAATTTTGTACTTTATCTTTATACCAAGTTGCAGGCGGTGTCCTTTATGTTTAAAGTTGATGAGTTTTGTACTTTATGTTTTAAAATCCTGCACGTTATGTCCTTTAAGCCTAACCAAGTTAAATTTTTTTTTTGTTAAATTAGATCATGTGCAAAGCACATAAGGGTATAATTGTCTTTTTACCCTATTATTTAAAAAAACAATTTATATATTAACTCAATGACTTTCTCTCTCTAAAAAAACCCATTATCTCTCTATTATCTCTGTGTATTCCTCCTTCTACCACCACCACAACAACTGATTCCGGCCAAGAAAAAAAATCCATTTTGAAGATTTTATATATCCATTTTCTCACAGTCTTCTCTCTAAAACACACATACTCCCTACTCTCCCCTCTCTCTCTCTAGAACCACCACTGCCACCACACAAGCAGCACCGGCGTAGCACCCACACCACCTCCACACCACATCTATCAAGATCCGGCAAGAGTTGTTTTTTCGACAGCTAGTAGGTGAGATCCAACAACGAAAATAGTGTAGACTGGCCATCTACGAAAACAGTCTTTAAGATCCGGCAATAGCCGTTTTTTCCGGCAACCGTGGTGCGCTCCAACAACGGTTGTAAAGGGCGGCAGTTACATATTGGGTCTTGAAAATCAAGATCTACAATGTACAAGTCTCCGATTCAAAACGACAATCTTACAATGGCCGGACTTGAAGAACCAGATCTAACAAAGAAACCCACGGTCCGTTCGTAAAATCGTTATCTCTGCTCAATTCTGCACTTTTCCGGGATTCGTATACAGCTCACTGTTGATCAACGACTCCGATTCTCACCCCGACACCTTTAATTCAACCAAAACGGTATAATTCTAGGGTTTTGTTTAGTTTTATTTAATTTTGATCACTAGCTCTAATTGAAGAGTAATACAATCAATTTGGTGTTCAACTCTGCAGCTTTGTGATTCAATTTTGATGTACTTGTTGTAAATAGGTTTGACATTTCAAGGTTTTATATCTAGTTTATAATTTTCACTAGTTTTTTAGGTTTATTGGAGAAGATTGATCCTGTATTACCAGATTGAAGGCATGTTTGGGTAAGCTTTTTAAAACAACTTATTGACTTATTGGCTTTTTGAAAAGTCATAAGCTCTAAAATGATGTTTGGCAAAGAGGGTGTATGTGAGGGGGAAAAGCCAATAAGTCAATAAGTCACAAAATCCTGACTTTTCCAAGAAGCCAATAAGTCAATAAGTTGTTTCAATAAGCTTACCCAAACATGCCCTGAGTATAATTACAATCGGATTTTCGATATTTATGGGTTTATGTAATTTGTACTGATGTGTTCATTTGGGTCGAGTGTTTAGGATATTTGTTTATAGTGTGGTTGTTGAGTAGCAGGTGATGATGCTATATACATATATATAGAGAGAGTTTTAGAGATAAGTGTGAGTGTTTAGATATATAAATTGTTTTTTTTTTAAATAATAGGGTAAAAAGACAATTATACCCTCATGTGCTTTGCACATGATCTAATTTAACAAAAAAAAAAAATAATAACTGGGTTAGGCTTAAAGGACATAACGTGCAGGATTTTAAAACATAAAGTACAAAACTTATCAACTTTAAACATAAAGGACACCGCCTGCAACTTGGTATAAAGATAAAGGACAAAATTTGCAATTCACTCTTTAAATGAGGATTGCAAATTAGATGATTAATGACAATAAATTGCAAACCTTAAGTATCCTCTTATAATTTCTATTATATAAATCACATAAATCTGCTTAATTCTTTTATACAAATCACATAAATCTGCTTAACTATACCCTCATGTGCTTTGCACATGATCTAATTTAACAAAAAAAATTAACTGGGTTAGGCTTAAAGGACATAACGTGCAGGATTTTAAAACATAAAGTACAAAACTCATCAACTTTAAACATAAAGGACACCGCCTACAACTTGGTATAAAGATAAAGGACAAAATTTCCAATTCACTCTTTAAATGAGGATTGCAAATTAGATGATTAATGACAATAAATTGCAAACCTTAAATATCCTGTTATAATTTCTATTATATAAATCACATAAATCTGCTTAATTCTTTTATACAAATCACATAAATCTGCTTAACTATTGATTCTTAAGAACGATTTTGACATTTTATCAAAAACAAAATTAAAAAGTATATTTGAACTAGAAAAGTTAAATGAATGTCAAAATGGGCCTGTAAGACTATAGGGTGTGGATGAGCTTGGGTTGGGGCATTGCTCGACACGTGGCGAGGGTGGAATCCACAAGCGAATACTAAAAAACTAGGGGTGTGGTGGGCGTCGCTTACCTGGGCGTGGCCAGCCATGTAGATTTTTTTTGTTTGTTTAAACTCTTTACTTTGAATCAGCCAACCATAACCCGCCACGTCACCCAACCCCCCGCCCGACGGCAGACAGAATATCCACACCAAGCGGGCAACGCCGAGCCGAGGTGGTGTAGCCGGCGTTAAACCCCCTTCAACGCCACAACCCATACTCCATACCCACCGGTCTAAGGCCATGTTTGGCTTAGCTTTTCAAAACAACTTTTTGGAAAACTTAATAAGTCACAATAGAGTGACTTATTGACTTTTCCCCTCATAAAAGAATTTCACCAAAACACTTTTTAACTTTTCCAAAATTCAACAAGATAATAAGTCACTAAAATAAGCAATCCCAAACACCACTAAGAGGGTTTTTGGGATTACGTTTTGAAGTGATTATTTGATTATTGCGTTTGTAAAACATAAATAATATAAAAAAGTGTTTGGATGAAAAAGTGATTATATGTCTTCAAAACGCAGTTTCAGAGAAGCATGTACCTACACGCTTTTTCAAAACGCAGTTTTAAAAACGCAAATTTTTTTTTTTTTTTTTTTGGACAGCAACAACGAAACTTTATTCCTCAAAAACGAAGACCCAACGCATAGCAAGATGCTATACGTCACATCTTCCAACTCAAGAGTACAACCCGGATTACAACCAAACTCAAAACAGCAAAACAAAAAACTAAATCTAGGATCGTAAACAAAACAACATAGGCATGATATTATTGTTTTATGGTGGGACGTTCCAAAATGTAAAGTTTCTCCATTCGAGCCATGTTATACCGGTATGCCGAGACCTTAACTTGATCCAATCAAACGCTTCTTCCTTTATTTCTTCCGCCAGTTTTCCCGGGTTTGTAAGTGCGTCGTTGAAAGCTTTATTATTTCTGTTCTTCCAGAGGTGCCAACCGGCTAAGAGGTGGATTGCAAATATTATTTTTACCTTGTTTCTAGGCCATTCAGACTTCTCTTGAATTCTTGTTCTTATATCTTCATCGTGACTTCTGATCGGTATTTTCATCCAAGACCATAGATGTAGCCACACTTCTTTAGCAATCGGACATTGTATGATAATGTGGTTTGCGGTTTCGGGAGCTAAACCACAAACCTTGCAGACCGTCGACCCCATCTGAACTCCCCTATGGCTCAAAGCCACTAGTGTTGGTATCTTTTCTTCCATTGCTCTCCATACAAAGAGGTTTACCTTTGCCGTGGCGATCTTGCTCCATTCCAAACTGCTTGGTACTGCGTTCACATCGATAATACCGGCCAATTCCTTTCTGACCTCCTTCACCGAGTAGCCTTTTGTTGTTTTTCCATCTCCATATGTCCTCATTCTGGCCTACTGTTTGCTGCACTAATAGTTGTTTCAGTCCCTCCCATTCGTTCTTTTCTTCGATGCAGTTGGGGAGTCTACACCACTTCCAATCCCACCACAAACCGCCTTGGCTCGTTTTATAATTTTGTTGTACCTTACTCCTTTTGTCTTTAGCCAAGCCGAAAGTAAGCGGGAATTCATCTTTCAAAGGTCTGTTGGATGCCCACGTGTCCAACCAGAAAAGCGTTTTGTCCCCTATCCCCACCTTGCTCCTTAGACTATTGTCAATTGAAGCTTTCCAGACTCCGGTTAGTGTTTTCTTTACCGGGACATTTTTAATCAACCTCCTATTTCGGTGGATTGCTTCTATTGCCTTTACCCACAGTTGCTCCGGTTCCGCTTTGAACCTCCACCTCCATTTCGTCAATAATGCCATATTCATTTCTCGGATTCCCCCCACGCCGAGACCACCCATGTTTTTTGACCCTATTATTCTTTCCCATTTCATCCATCGGATCTTATTTGCAGCCCCACCTCCACCCCAAAGGAACCGTCTTCTAATTCCTTCTAGTGTTTTAATTACCTTCTTCGGGGCTCTATACAAGGATAGAAAGTAATTTGGTAAAGATCCCAACACCGACTTGATTAGTGTAAGTCTACCTGCAAACGATAACAACTTTGCCTTCCAAATTGACAATCTTTTGTTAAATTTGTCTATCACATCTTTCCAATTCCCAACCCTGTTCATGCTTGATCCCACCTTTAAACCCAGGTAGGTAAAAGGCAAACGACCTGCCTTGCATTTCATTGCTTGGGCCATAGACTCGATTTCTCCTTCGTCTGGGCCGATCCCATATAGGAAGCTTTTTTTGTGGTTCACTTTTAGTCCCGACATAAGATAAAATAGCCTCAATATTCTTCGTAGCGTCTTTAAATTACTCTCGTCCCATGTTCCCGTAAAAATGGAATCGTCCGCAAAAAACAAATGTGATAAACAGGGCCCATTATTTGGTAGAACTAAACCATTGTACATACCTGATCCTTTCGCCTTTTTCATCAGAACGTGCAAGCCCTCCATAGCAATCGTGAATAAGAACGGGGACAACGGGTCCCCCTGTCTTAAGCCTCTCTTATATTGAAACTCCCCCGTCGGAGATCCGTTGACTAGAACCGACGCTTTCCCGGAAAACAATATGCCCATCATCCAAGTTTTCCATTTAGAAGGGAATCCCATATGCGTGAGGACCGTAATTAAGAACTTCCAGTTTAACGTGTCATATGCTTTCTCTATGTCTGCTTTGAACAGGAAAATCCTCTTCTTTTGTTTCTTCGCCCAGGATACCACTTCATTTAAAATCAAAGGGCCGTCCACAATGTTACGGTTTGCAATAAAGGCGGATTGCTCATTTGATACAACACTATCGAGCACACCTTTCAAACGGTTTGCCAAAACTTTCGAGATGATCTTGTTAATGACTCCTATCAATGATATGGGTCTGAAATCGGATAAAGTAACAGGATCACTTACTTTCGGAATAAGTGATATGAAGGAGGCACTGCAAGATTTTTGAATGGACCCGTGCACATAAAACTGGTCCAGCAGATCCAGTATGTTGCTCTCCAACTTGTTCCAGAACTCCTTTATAAACAAGAAAGTGAACCCATCTGGGCCTGGTGCCTTGTCTGACCCACACTCCCACACAGCGGCTTTGACTTCTTCCTTTGAGAACTTCTCAATTAATAGTTTTGCTTTTAAAAATGCATAATCTATTTTAAAAAGTTAACCCCAAACACCACCCCATGAGTATATTGAGTTTATGAACCTAAAAGAGATTCAAAAACTAGAATTCTCCCGCCCAAATACACGTAATATAAATAAATCAAAATATCTGTGGCATCCGTTTTCACCACATAACATTAACTCCCCATTGTAAACCCTAACCCTAACCCCCCTCCCTGCGTAAGCTTCCAACCCATTTCCGCTATTTTCAACCATTGTCGCCCCATTTTTGACCTAATTCGTTGTTCTCTGTTCAATTTTCAGGATCGAATCATGAAAGGAGGCAAATCAACCGGTGCTCAGAAGAAATCGAACGCCAAGTACGGTTTTTCCGTTAATTTGAAAGGGTTTTGTATTTGTGTATATTGATTTTGTACTTTTGTAGGCTGGCTGTGAAGAAGGGGAAACCTGCGAAGGATCCGAACAAGCCAAAGAGACCGGCTAGTGCATTCTTCGTGTTTATGTAAGTGGTTTATGTTTAGGTTTAGTTTTTAGTTGTGTGTTGTTTTGATTTTTATGTTTGTTTTGGTTGAATTGATGAAGGGAGGAGTTTAGGAAGCAGTTTAAAGCCGAGAATCCTGACAACAAATCTGTTGCTGCTGTGAGTGATTTGTTTGAAATTTAGGCTTTGGTTTTGCTGTTTTGAATATTGATTGAGTTGGTGTTTAGGTTGTTAGATAGGTTTTGATTTTGTGATTGATTTACAGGTTGGTAAAGCTGGTGGGGTAAAATGGAAAGCCATGTCTACTTCTGTAAGTACTACTTTTAACATGTTTGTTTCTATTAAAAGATATCACTAGTAGTATATTGTTAAAGTGTTTTGGGTGCATCATGCCTACGCCTTTAAGCCTTGGTTTCAAAAAGGAAGGAACTCACAAAAGCCACAAGGTCTAAAA
This sequence comes from Helianthus annuus, assembly GCF_002127325.2. Lineage (NCBI taxonomy): Eukaryota > Viridiplantae > Streptophyta > Magnoliopsida > Asterales > Asteraceae > Helianthus > Helianthus annuus. The sequence continues at coordinate 39,344,334 of NC_035444.2, read as the reverse complement.
TTGAAGCGCCAAGTGCAAAAGCTCACTGCTATTTGTATCCGTGGCCCAATATTTAGTGACGATTAAGCTTTATGTATGTTTCAATATGAAAATTAGATACATGTACAACCTGAAACGAATAATGTACAATAATCTTCTGTACAAATTTATGGGAAATACATGACGCGCGTGCCTCAGGGTAAACTTTTTGCCAAAAAATCGCGCATCAGGTGCATTTTTTCAAAAAGCGTGCCATAGGCAATCAAAAGTGCAAGGGCTTGAGCCTTGTTGCGCTTTGTTGCCTTTGGCGAGGCAAGGCGCTGGGAAAATGTCTTGCTGCCATCCCGTCACTCCTACAACTTTCAAGAGTTTCTGATTTGAAACATCCAAAAAAGGCTGGAACCAGCTTAAACTAGCCCTAAACACACCTAAAATATGTCTAAAACCCATTGTTCATCTTGGGTCTTAGCTATTTAAGCGCTTTGCGTCTAGGCTCAAGGCTCACAATTTGCACGTTGAGTGTGTCTTGCACCTTTGACAACTATTGGTATGTTCTGCAGAGGTGATTGGATCTCGGATTGCAGAACATATTATAATCATGTGTTTGTTAAATCAAAGTTTTGATCCAAAAATTCAAGCTGATATTTCAATTTATAGAGTTAATATAGGATTTCTGCTAGTTTATTGATCCATAGCAATTTTGAAAAGTTAAGTTATATGTCCGTGGTGTTATGGATCATGTAAACACAGGAAAAGGCACCTTATGTAGCCAAAGCTGAGAAAAGGAAGGCTGAGTATGAGAAGACCATGGTAGCATACAACAAAAAGCAGGTAAGTTTTGTTAATTACATTGTTTTATATATTGGCTTATAATTATAAAGATTTTGTTTTGTTGATTATGAGTTTGTTTCAACGAAAACAGGCTTCGGGTGGTAAAGATGAGGATGATGATTCTGACAAATCCAAGTCTGAGGTTAACAACGAGGAGGACAGTGATGATGAGGTATGTTGCCAAATGTTTAAACTCTCAAGTGTTTATTTGCTTTGTTAAAAGTTTGTTAAATTTATAAAAAAACATTTAAATAACTGTGATCTCATTTCGAAGAAACATTATGTGATTTCATACAACATTGATTTTATATATTATTTGTTTATTTATAAAGGAACTTTTGAAAACTGGTTAGATCTTTGATTGTTGGTTGTCAAGAAATAGATTACTTGTATTTTTGTCGTTTAATGTTTTTATTTTGTGTTTCGCAGGAGGAAGATGATGACTAATTTAGAAAATCAGAAAAAGGGTGCTTGTTTTGTTGACGGTTTGAACAGTTACTACGCTTTGTACTTTTTTATATTACTGTTAGTCTGGATTTAGATCTCTGAGTGATGGCCATGTCTGCACTCGTATTCTGGTAACAAATCGTATGATATGAATAGCAGAAGGAAGTTATGTTTGTTTTCACATATTCTAAGTTTTGTTTAGTTGGATCTTTTCTGTTTACTACCTCTTTTGGCTGATGACTCTCCCTGTTTTGTCTAGTTGTATAAGTTGGTTAATAACAATTACTTACATGTTGACGTTAAGGCTACCAAAAAATATGTCGACGTCAGGATTGACACCTGTACAACAAAAGCGGGCATAAGTTCTGTAGATGTCTATAAAACCGATGTAAACACATGGCTCTAACATTCGATGGTTACAGCCTTTAGTTAATCATCATTAGTTGTATTTGCTTATAAACCGATGAAATCAACTAAATTAGAATTTAGAGGATCTATCCCCTTCATAGAAATAAAACTAAGTGATGGTAACGGGACCAATATGTAAATTGATATAAGTATAACAATAGATGTCTAGGTACCAAAAAATATATGTTTACACTGGTTAAGTTCCATTTGATTGCCACACACAATAAAGATAATTAATAAAGTTAATAAAAGAAATATTTGTCAAACCATTGACTTTAATATCTGTAATTGTTTGTTGTCTGGTTCGTTTACATTGGTGGGAATATTGACATAAATGAAATACACATATTAATTTATATCAGTGTCATGTGGAGACAGACATGGGCAGGTAAACCAATTATTTTGAACAATTGTAGCCTTTAAATAATATTTATTGATTGTAATTAATTATAAACCGATGAATCAACTAAATTAAAAGGTTCACGGCCTCACCTTTAAAGAAATGAAATTAAGTGATAGGTGATGTTTCTAAATATCATCACCATTCTTAACGTTATCATCACATCACTCCATCTTCATTTATCACTTTATATATGGTATGGTTCATGATCGCACCATCCTCAACCACCAATCAAATTGCTCAAATTCCTTCAAAGAGGCTCGTGATCTGCGTGGGAATATCCATGCTCACCACAACCCAATATGTATTGATAACATAATTGTGTTACAGTGAGAGATTAACATTGAGCACATTCTTTTAAATTGATTGACATCCTCATGGCTCATACAATTATATGTTAGGGTGAAGGGTGTTGTCCCTATTTCCTCATATTTTCTCGTGTGATACGTTAGCGTCACATCGGCTTTTTTCAATTTTTCTCATATTTCCTCACATTGCGGTATCGTTACAATTTTCCCCAGTTTTCCTCAAAACTTAAAAAAAATTTAATTTTATTTACTGTTTTATTTTTAAAAAAGGATTTTATTAATTTAATTAAGCGTAAATACCTTTAAAAAAATAAACACAAACAAAAATTACATTAAACTAAAAATTAGTTTTTTTATGTGGATTGAAGGTTGAATGTGGGAAATGGTAATTTTTCGAGATAGGAGGGTAATTTTTCGAGATAGGAGAGTAATTTTTATATATAGTTTAATCCCAATTGGAATGATACTCCAGCTTTCAACAGCAAGCTCACTATCCCCACACTTATCTGTTAGGATAACCGAGTTTATTACGTTTTCTGATAGGGTTACTATTGCTTGATCTTGATCGGGTGGCTTACCATGGATTAACCATTCGAGTTCCTCAATGTCTTTCTTATGGCCAGAGATTGTGTTGTCAAGCTCGTAGGGCAGCTTACACAACTCATCCTTGAATTCATCTATTGTGTTACTCACAAAAGCAGATGCCTGTTTAAGCTATTGATTGTTATCTGAACGCTTTTTGATGTTAAAGACCATTATATCCTCATCAACTCTTTGAGTTAACTTGCCTTCGAAAACATCTACGAGAGCTCTTGCTGGGAGTGAGCATAACTTGGTCCTACCCGAAGAAAACCCAAAAACCGACCTAAGAAAACCCGAAACCAAACCTTACCCTATGTAATCCGGTTGGGCATCGGTTCTCTAGTTAAAAATGTTGTACATTGAGTAAAAGACTAACTTAGCATTGAACTTAACAAATATTTTAAATGAGGATGGCAAATTAGATGATTAATGACAATAAATTGTAAACCTTAAGTGTCGTGTTATAAAATTTTTTATATAAATCACATAATAAATATGTTTTAAGTCTTAAGGACGATTTTGACATTTTACCAAAAAGAAAATTAAAAAGGACATTTTCAACATATACATTCACAAGTTTTAATGACGTCATGGGAATAGTTTTGTTAGGTGGTTGGCCATTTTGGCAGCCACACTTTTGGTTTTTTTTGTTTTTTTTTTCATTTTTCATATAATAGTTATTTATAGGTGATGCCAAATTACAATTTTATTCTAGGTGTAAAATTACGATTTCGCCCTCGAGTCAAATTTTTTTTTGCTTTTGCCCCTTGCTTAAATTTACGATTTTGCCATCAGTTAGAAAAATATAATTTTGCCCCTAGTTCAAAATAAAAATATGGTTTTGCCCTCAGCTAGAGTCGTGCCAAATTACGATTTGGTTCCTAGTTTAAAATTACGATTTTGCCCCCAGCTAAAAATTACGATTTTGCCCCCATTTCAAAATAAAAAAAATGTTTTGCCCTCAGTTCAAAATATTATTTTACCTCCATTTTAAAATTACGATTTTACCTCCGCTAAAAATTGCAATCTTGCCATCGTTTTTTTTCCTTTGGCAAAACCATGGTGGTGTTTTATTTTACTTTGTTGACTTAATTTTGTTTTTATTCAGTTCAAAATAAAAAAATATGGTTTTGCCCTCAGCTAGAGTCCTGTCAAATTACGATTTGGTTCCCAGTTTAAAATTACGATTTTGCCCCCAGCTAAAAATTACGATTTTGCCCGCAGCTAAAATATTACGATTTTGCCCCCATTTCAAAATAAAAAAAATTGTTTTGCCCTCAGTTCAAAATATTATTTTACCTCCATTTTAAAATTACGATTTTACCTCCGTGAAAAATTGCAATCTTGCCATCGTTTTTTTCCTTTGGCAAAACCATGGTAGTGTTTTATTTTACTTTGTTGACTTAATTTTGTTTTTATTCATGCCAAACAGCTCTCTAGCACTCGCTAATTAGTCCTGACAAATTATTGTTTTGCCTCCAACTCTAAGTTACACGCTTGTCATCGTTTTAGTTACTTTTTTTTAATCATAACTATGGTACTGTTTTTCTTTAATTGGTTAACTTAATGTGTCTTTTTTAATATCGTGTTATAGGTAGCATGTATAAGTAACCGACATAAAGGCGTACATATTATTAACCTAAGAAATACTCGGTTTAGCGCCCCGCAACGCGGGCGGCGCATAACTCTAACTGCCTAACACGGCTCATTAGTCCTGAAAAATTACAGTTTTTCCCTGAGCCCAAAATTACGGTCTTATCATCGTTTTTTTCATAGCAAAGTTATAATAGTCTTTTTTTAATTGATTGAGAATTATTCGGCCATTGCCCCGCAACGCGGGCGGGGCATCTACTAGTTACATATAACAAAAATCACTATGGCAGGGAATAGTGTTTCCCTGCCATTGGTCAAAATGTGCAGCCATCTGCTATGCTGGCATTTCTCCATTGGTTAAGCTAAATTCGATTTTGACTGTTTAAAATTACAGTTTTACCATTGGTTTTGTTTTTTTTTCTTCTTAGCCAAATTACGTTTTTGCCCTCAGCTCAAATTTACAGTTTTACCACCCTATTTGTTTTTTCCCTTATGAAATTACAATTTGATTCTAGTGTAAAATTACAGTCATGCCATCGTTTTATTTTTTTTTTATATAAAATTATGGTAGTGTTTTGTTTTAATTGTTGAATCGATGTAATTTTTATTCGTGCCATTTGGCTGTCTGACACACACTCATTTGTCCTGAAAAATTACAATTTTGCCCTTAGTTTAAAATTATAGTGTTTCTATCGTTTTAGGTTTTTTAGCAAAACTAGGGTAGTATTTTGTTTTAATTGTTTGACTCGATGTAATTTTTATAAATCGTGTTATGAGTAGTATTTACAAATAACCGAATCACAAACCTACATATTATGAGAGAGAAATATTCTACTTATCCGCAACACAAGCAGCGGTACAAAAACTAGTTTGACCATAAAAGTTAAACGAATGTCAAAATGGGCCAAGTATATGAACCTAAATAGATTCAAAAGCTACAATTCTCCCGCCCAAATCGTTTTACATAATATAGAAAATATCTCTCGCGTTGCAACATTAACTCCCCATTGTAAACCCTAACCCTAACCCACCCTCCCTGCGTAAACTTCCAACCCATTTCCGCTATTTTCAACCATTTTCGCCCCAGTTTTCACCTAATTCCTTGTTTTCTGTTCAATTTTCAGGATCAAACCATGAAAGGAGGCAAATCAACCGGTGCTCAGAAGAAATCGAACGCCAAGTAGGATTTTTCCGTTAATTTGTTAGGGTTTTGTATTTGTGTATATTGATTTTGTACTTTTGTAGGCTGGCTGTGAAGAAGGGGAAAGCTGCGAAGGATCCGAACAAGCCAAAGAGACCGGCTAGTGCATTCTTCGTGTTTATGTAAGTGGTTTAGGTTTAGGTTTAGGTTTAGGTTTAGGTTTAGGTTTACATTTTAGTTGTGTGTTGTTTTGATTTTTATGTTTGTTTTGGTTGAATTGATGAAGGGAGGATTTTAGGAAGCAGTTTAAAGCCGAGAATCCGGACAACAAATCTGTTGCTGCTGTGAGTGATCTGTTTGAAATTTAGGCTTTGGTTTTGGTGTTTTGATTATTGATTATTGTTAGGTAGGTTTTGATTTTGTGTTTGATTTACAGGTTGGTAAAGCTGGTGGGGCAAAATGGAAAGCCATGTCTACTTCTGTAAGTAATACTGTTAATATGTTTGTTTCCATCAAAACATATCACTAGTAGTCTTTTGGGTGCATGCCTACGCCTTTAAGCCCGATATTTAGTGACAGTTCAGCTTTATGTATGTTTCAATATGAAAATTAGATACATGTACAACCTGAAAAGCATGATGTACAACAATCTTCTGTACAAAATTATGGGAAATACGTGACGTGCGGTGCCTCAGGGTAAACTTTTTGCCACGAAATCGCGCATCAGGTGCACGTTTTTCAAAAAGTGTGCTATAGGCAACCAAAAGTGCAAGGGCTTGAGCGTTGTTGCGCCTAAGGCACGCTTTTTTAAACCAAGCCTTAGTCGAGTCAAGGCGCAAGGAAAATGTTATGCTGACGTCCAGTCACTCCTATGACTTTCGGATGAGATCTTGATTTGAAACATCCAAAAATAGGCTGGAAGTCTGGAACCAGCTTAAACTAGCCCTAAACACACCTAAAACATGTCTAAAACCCAAAAATGGTATGTTTACGCTATGTTTGTCCATCTTGGGTCTTAGCTTTTTAAGTGTCTTGCGTCTAGACAACTATTAGTATGTTCTACAGAGGTGATTAGATCTGAGATTGCAGAACATATTACAATCATGTGTTTGTTAATTTAAAGTTTCGATCTTAAAATTTTAGCTGATATTACAATTTTAAGAGTTAATATAGGATTTATGCTTGCTTGTTGATTCTTTGCAATTTTGAAAAGTTAAGCTATATGTTATTGATGTTATGGATCATGTGAACACAGGAACAGGCACCTTATGTAGCCAAAGCTGAGAAAAGGAAGGCTGAGTATGAGAAGACCATGGTAGCATACAACAAAAAGCAGGTAATCTTTGTTAATTAAACTGCATTTTTTATTGGCATATAAAGATTTTGTTTTACTGATTATGAGTTTGTTTCAATGAAAACAGGCTATGGGTGGTAAAGATGAGGATGATGATTCTGACAAATCCAAGTCTGAGGTTAACAACGAGGAGGACAGTGATGATGAGGTATGTTGTCAAATGTTTAAGCTATCAAGTGTTCATCTGTTTTGTTAAAAGTTTGTTTTTAAGTTTATAAAAACCATTAAATTTACTGTGATCCCATTTTAAAGAAACATCATGTGATTTTATACAATGTTGATTATATTGTTTTTATAAAAGAAAATTTGAGAACGGGTTAGACCTTTGATTGTTGGCTGTCAAGAAATGGATTACTCATATTTTTGTTGTGTTTGATGTTTTCATTTTGTGTTTTGCAGGTGGAGGACGATGACTAAGTTAGAAAATCAGAAAAAAGGATTCGCCTGTTGACAGTTACTATGCTTTGTAGTCTTTATATTATCGTTAGTCTGGATTTAGATCACCGAGTGATGGTTATGTTTGCACTCGTATTCTGGTAACAATTTTTTTTATATGAATAGCAACAAGTTATGTTAGTTTTGCATATTCTAAGTCATGCCTATGTGGGTCGTTTCTGTTAACTACCTCTTTTGGGTGATGGTTCTCCCTGTTGTTTTGTCTAGTTGTATATGCTGGTTAATAACGGCTACACGCATGCTGATGTAAGGGCCACTAATAAAACCTAAGTAAGCACATGGCAATTATGATTTTACCAAGTCATGAACAAGTTATGTGTTCAAGACTCTCGGATTCATGGCTAATTATGCAAAGTCATGAATTTTGTTAGGCTTTTTGAGGGATCTGTGTTATTTAGACGATCAGGTATGGGTTCGGGAGATGGAACGGGGTGCAGACGTTAGCTTTTTGACCGTTGAAAACGGTCGATTTTTCATTTTTTTTAATAAAAACCTGTTAATACCCCATTTTCATCTTTAAAAATCTCAATCCGTTTTCAATATTCTTAAAACCAATTCAAATCCATTTTCAACATAAAAAAATCATGGATCCGAGCTGGCCAAATCCGCCCCTATGCTTTCCCAACACACCCATTGCTCCCTCGACCCAACCCCCATTCGTATACAACACGACATCAATAGAGCCGTTTACGCTTGGTGGTTTTAGTCAATCTCAAAACCCTTGGCAAATGCAATACCAACATCACCATGTAAACGCTTGCGAAGCTCGAGTCTCAGTTGCAAACCCTTCTCAACGAGTTCCGATCGATTCGAACCGTGTTCGAACCCAGCCACACCCCTACCTCACTACCACCAATTACCTCTCCACAACACCACCGGTCATTGCCGCCTCACCACCACCAACCGCAGTCATTAACCCACCTTCCATCAACTGTTGCCACACCGTCACCAAAACCTGCCACACCATTAGCAACACCACCACAAATCCTCACCACACCATCAACAGCAATTGCTGTTACAACCAACATTATAATGAAGACTACGATTCCGGCAACGACTACGATTCCGGCAACGACTACACGGAACTTCGGCAAATAATGTTCACACAAAAAAGGAACTTGCAACTATCTCGAAGGTCCCCGGTGGCATGAGGAGACGTGATTGGCGACCACCGTGGCGCTACGTTGAGACCACACCATGGCGTTTCACTATGACTTCTCCAAACGCTTTGGGACGGACCGAGTGGCGTCCGCCCTGGTTTCCACCAAGTTGTAACCGGATTTTCGCCTTGCGGACAAGTCGAATTCGAGTGGGGTGGGGTGGGGTGGGGTGGGGTGGGGTGGAATGATGTGTGCCTTGCTGATGTGTCCTCTTGATGTCCATTAACATCCACACAAACCCACGTTCACCATGCTACAAACCCACGTTCACCATGCTATCCTAAATGTTTGCTTAATAGTTTCATGTTTTCCTTTCTGTTTGTTTGTAAGTCCTATATAAATCGTTTGTGTTTTAGTCCAAAAGTTATGAATGAAAAATATTAAAAGAGAGTTATCTCAAATCTTTCTTCCTGCTATTTTCTTTTGAGGTTAATCCACTCAACGGATTATTTATCCCAAATCCGATTGGTTCATATCACAATCTTGGTGTTTAAACTACGCCTTTCTATTTAACTGTTGACGAACAAGAAATTATTAGCAAGGAAAAAAAAAACAAATATATATTCAGCAGGCGGGATCAGAGTTCGAGGTGAAATAGTCTGTAAAGATTTGCGGGGAAGCACAAATCAGCCCCAAAACCAGATGGTGATGCATTGGTGTAATTGGGTGATTCCAAAGCTAAATATGTTCGTTTGGAAAGCTATGGCCAGGAAAATCCCAACAAGAATAGAACTACAAAGAAGAGGTGTGCAACAGGGGAGCACCGAGTGTCTGAGATGCGGATATGCAAATGAATCGGTAGACCACCTACTCGTGACCTGCTTATAAGCGAAGTTCCTGTGGTGGGTATAGGGGTATAGGGATATGGGTAGAGGTACCAGAGATTGCATTGTGTTCCACAGTTTAGGAACTCTTAAAAGTGGTCCATGAGCTGCTGCTATCAAAAAAAGAGAAAAAAAAAGGTTGGGTAATGTGTAATGTGTGGTCATGTCGACCTTATAGGCTATTTGGAAGAGCAGGAACCATATGGTCTTCAATGACAAGATCACTCACAATGCAAAGATACCAAAATAGATGCTATTTTAATCTCAGGATAAAGATAAAGGTAAATCATGCAAAGGCATGAAATTACGAAACCCACTTCCAGAGTCTAAAGCAAACTTTATAATTAAAGTCTTTTCATTTAGTTTTTGGGAACATGATTCTTAACTAGTGTTAGAAAACTAAATATAAAAGATCATAAGTTAAGTTCCTACTTATGAAAACCCCTAAAGTCACTTGATCTCAAGAAGTGCACTTTGAATAAGTCAAGTCCCAAATGGAAGAGAAGTTTGAGATGAGCGATCTAGGATTGCTGGATTACTATCACGAGATAGAGGTTACCCAAACCGGGGATGGGATTGCAATAAAGCAAACATGGTACATAGACAAAATCAAGGAAGCAGATATGATGGACGGCAACGAAACAAATATTCCCATGGACCCAGGAACAAAGTTAACCAAGACTAAAAGTGGAGATCCAATAGAGCTGCATCTACTGAAGTCTAAATGGTTGCCTTAGCTATCTACTGCATACAAGACCAGATTCAAGTGACTCAATTGGGTTACTGAGTAGATTATACAAGAACCAAAGGAGCGTCACTAGAAGGCTATAAAGCAAGTGCTATGATACATCAAAGAAACCAAGGAGCATGAAATCATCTACAAAAGACAAGGAGGCTACATGTACCTGTTAAGACACGATTAGACCTGTTTGACTGAAAAATACATCCTTTGACTTTTTTAATTTTTAAAATAATTAAAATTATAATGTTAGGATCTATCATTTATTCATCTTTGTACATAAAACATAAAACTGTTTTATAAACATGAGGTAGAAAGTAGTTAAACGAGTCGTAATCATGTTTGAAACTTATGTTGTGCGCGCCGTCAGAAACCTGTTAAGACACGATTTGCCAGCCTTACTACATGTTATAGTGATAGTAGTTATGGTGTAAGCATTGGTCAAGGAAAAGGAACTACTGGGTTGAGATTCTACTTTGGAGAATCACCCATAACTTGGTGCATACAAAAGCAACAGACAATAGCACTATCATCATGTAAATCTGAATAACCAATGGCTACTGCGGCAGCATGTCAAGCACTATGGCTAGAAAGGTTGCTTAGTAGCATAGCATGTCGGAAAGAAGAAAAGATCACACTAAAAATTGATGACATTTCTTCCATAGCACTCATGAAGAATCTACGCTTTCATGCGAGGAGCAAGCACATAGACACACATTGTCATTTCATCACGGAATGCATGGAGAATGAACACATCGGTGTGGAGCATATCAGTGGTGAATTGTAGAGGTCGGATATACTCACCAAGGCACCTACAAGGATCAAAATCAACACAATGAGGGAATTTCGCGGAGTTCAAGAGTTCCACCAAGACAAGGATGATCGTGCTTAAGGGGGTGAATGAAGATGTTAATCACGATCATTATATAGCATAAGGGTCTTAGTGTATTTTAAGTAAAGTGTGATTAGAATGATTAATTAGTATGTATAAATCTCGAGTGTTAATGTGTCAAAACAGAACCTTGTAGCCACCAGCCCATATGTCTTGATTGTATTGGAAATGGAAATCTACGCCAACTCCCAAGAGACGCAACCCTAGAGGTGGCGGTTATGGGTATGCTGTGTAGTATAAATAGGAGTCAAAGGTCAAAGTCTGTAATCAATCAATTCTCAATAAAAGTTCAGAAAAGTTTATGTTATTTCATCTCTGTTCAATCTTTCTTGTTTTAAAAACCAGGTTTCAGGGCAACATGTTATACATAAACTAACACTGAAAAAGAAATTTATGAGGGAAGGAAACGGCAAGTATTGATAATAACAAGAAGCGTAGATTGCTATAAGTTATATCCGCTGTTATACTTGTTAGGTAACAGCCAGCTTAACTCTCCCATGACCTTCATTTATCTTGAAGTGTTCACTGATGCCAAGATGTGCCATTAAAAGCCAGACATGAGTAAGAAGCTCTCCACCCTTTTCAAGTTGTTGAGCATGGTCAAACCCTCTGCATTGACTTGCTGCATAACCAAGCATCTCCACCCACACATCACCCACCATCTTCCACATCTTACTAGGATCATCCATTTCGTTCAATGAAGCTGCAAGTTTGCAAGCTTCAAACAGTACCGACTTACTCCTATCCCCCTTTACTATTGATGGAAAGACTTTGGTGTTAACTTGTCCTAACAATTCATAGGCCTCAAGTTTACTAGTAATGTTTCTCTCTTTGAAAAAAACCAAGGCCTCTGCACAGGTGTCTCGGAATCTAATTATTCCGATCCCTATGGGCAACATGAAAGGACACATAACCAAGATATATAACATGTAGTCGTTCCTTGCTGTAATAATGGAATCTTGGAAGAATTACGGCTGAACCATAAATATGCCCAGTCAGATAAAAGCAAAGATCTGATTGCATATGCTTCAAGCAACATAGCACCATATGTAAGTAATCACAACATCAACGGGTTGATGTTTATGGGATTTCACACCCATGGATGCAGCGAAAGTCAACATGACAGTAAGTGTGATGCAGGAAGTCATAAGACGGAAAAATAAACCTAAAGAAGTATATACGATGGGTGCTTTGGTGTAGAAGACATCATACGCAAATCCAAGTTCAACTTCAATCACCTCAAAGGCGGTCCTGTACTCTTGGTTCTCAAAGCAAGCTTGGCTCTCATCTCATGGGTGGAAGCCAAGAATGAGATCCACAAAGAGCCGCTTGAACTTTAGAGCTTCAAAGAAATAATCTGCAATGTGCAGACTTCGTACATTAGGATCAAAACTAGGTGGAGTACCTGTGGTGTTTTCAAGATCATATCCAGGTGAGCGTCCCTCTTCCACTTGAGCTGCAGTAACAAGGTACCCTTCTGCCTCTTTTAAGCAGAATTCCTCCATAAAATTGGCATAACTAGCTAGGGCCTGGATCCTTATCTGTGACTTGTGAGAACTGAATCCCCAAACTGGTCCCGGTTGGCGGACATGAGGACCCATGTTCTCTCACCATACTTGATAATGCCACACAAAAGCATGGGGATGGTGAGGAAGGGTATAAGGGTGCTCTCCCATGCCAGAAGAGTGATGTAAATAGCTGCAGCTGTTTGAACAACAAGCCCAAGCAAGTGCCTTAACCATAACTCGTTATCAGCTAACGCATAAGCAGTAATGGTGTCAGGCCCACCAAGGTGAAGCAGCAGAAAAGGTGCCCAGAAAGCCATCAGCTGTAAATCTCCATAGTCTTGGCAATATACTTCCTCCGGTTGCCAATGAAGATTAATGAAATTTGCACTGCAAGGCTGACTAGCACCAATCCTCTTAGCTGCCATTTGTTCCATTCTTTCCTCAAATGATCTGGAAAAACCTCAACCATTCTCCTTTTTTGGTCAACAAGGATTAAGCTGCTCAAAACTGACCAAAAACAGGTAAGATCTTTAACTATATCTAGTGATTTTGAGTATGGCTGAACTTACTGCTGATCGAGCACCATTGTTGATAACTTCTGAGCTCTTAACACTTGAATTTGCTCTGGTGAAATTGGTCCTATATCAGTTGGAAGTTAGATGTAAACTTCTGCATTAATCAGCAATCTTTCAACCTTTTCGATCATATGTCAACTTAAAATAATGTGAAACTAAATAATAATTAATGACCTGTATATTATATATATAGTCAAAGAAATATTATTTTGAAACTATAGATCTACAAAACGTTATCTTTAAAATTACTTAATTTATTTTGCTGTTAGTTGAAACGTGTTATGAATTTGTATCGAGATAGATGGTAAACGGGGCAACAAGCTGCACCGCTACCCCTCTTTGAATAGCAAAACTAAGTCTTTTAAAAACTACGTTCATAGATCTCAGGGTCATAACATTACTATGCGACCCTTTGAACTCGACTAAGTAGGTCCCTGAAGCTAGGAAACCAAAAGTATCAAAAGCAAATGGGATAAACACGTCTGTTTGTCAATGTACGCTTTCTCATGAAACTAAATAAGGATTAATTATAAAAGCAAACTAATAAATAAAGAAAAGACAAAAGTCGTAATAGAGCAGTCAAGCAAATTTACATATTCTATTAGGCTATCTGGTATACCAGTCAAGCAAATTTACATATTCTATTAGGCTATCCGGTATACCTCCAGAAAGACCCACGGGTGCTGATGTCGAGGAGCGGGTGAGCAGGGAACACTGTATCACCGCGGTCTCCCGCTAAAGCACGACCTCTTTGTGATTTCCATTCCTAGCTCCCTGAACATTTTAAACATATTTGACCATTGGAAGCATTTAATAAAATTAAACCGCTGTATAAACAATAGCATACCAATATTTTTACATAACATTTTTTTACATGATTCTCCACTTCAATAATCTTACACCTCACATTACATCATGGATTCTTCATCTCATCAGATAAAATTTAATGATTTTTTCATTAACGCAGTAATCGGGGCAGGAGGAAGAAGAAAATATGTCACACAACACAGAACAAGGACTCGATTTAATAGCGATTGGGAAGGTAAACTTTTTAGTTAATTTTTTTGAAGAAGGCGATTTTATTCAAAGAAAACTCCAGCAAGTTGCTCGAGGGGTACAAATATAGGAAACAAAATAAAACAAAGCAAAACTAGTGTTACATCACAGAGATTACCAAGCTACCTTGAACTCACACCATGCCTTCCATTCTAAATTTATTTTGTCCACCCTAGAATTAATCCACAGGAAAGAAAGAGCTTTGATAACTCTATTAGGATAAGAAAATTAAGCTAGATATATTAAATAAGTATAATGTATTTATTTCTGTTAAGTTTTATTATTATTAGTGGCGGTTATATATCTAACCGTCGTGTATATATATATGTATGAATGATTAACAGATATTCTTTACCAATTCGAAATATACGAATAATATTCTTTCATTCGATAAACCCTAATCTGCAATCATCAATCAATAAAGTGGTATCAGAGCCATAACGATCCACACTCGTAAATCTCTAAATCGCTGTAAATTCTTATCAGTTTTCTTCAATACAAATGACAACAACAAACGGCGGAATTCAAACTCAGATCCCAAAACTATTGGGACAAAATTATTATCATTGGCACATACAAATGAAGGTTTTACTAGAATCGCAAGATCTATGGACCAGTGTAGAAGAAGGATACAATCAATTAGCGGCCGGGGCTTTGGAAAACGATCAGAACATTCATAGAGAAAAAGTGAAGAAAGATAAGAAGGCTCTTCATATTATATTTCAGGCAGTGAGCGAGACCGTATTTGAACGAATTGCAACAAGCAAAACATCAAAAGAAGCGTGGAATATTCTTCACAAGGCTTACAGGGGAGAACAAAGAGTCAAAACGATAAAATTACAAACCCTAAGATGTGAGTTTGATGCATTACGAATGAAAGACGGTGAATCTATAGAGGAGTACATAAACAGAACTACGGTTATAGTGAATCAATTATACATATATTAAAAATTGAATGAAATGAACAGTCACAAAAGTTTTTGTCTTCACCTACAAAAAAGAGACTAAGACTATGGGGTATGGAGCGTGAGTTGGGTACAAACGGCCAAGTCACCACCCCGGGTGTGCTTGGGTTTTAGCGTGGCCCCTTGGACGGGGTTTTCAGCCCGGGCTTTGGGGGTGTCTAGCGGTCTTCCGTGGCCGGCTCTCATTGGCTGGTTGGCTAGGCTATAGCGGCTAGGTTTAAAATTTAAAAAATAACTGTTTGGCTAAGCCAAACGGTTCACCCAACTCCTATACGACAGCGTCCCGGTTAGTGATATAAGTCACGAAGACCGGGTGGCGGTGGCCAACATCGAGTTTCGGGGCAAGGAGCGGAAGCCGTTTGACAAGCTCGCCCTGTTCGAAATCTACCTAACGCTTAATTAGGCTTTTTTTTTTTTTTTGTATTTTGTAATCCTTTTTTTGTAGGATTTTGTAATTTTTAGGAAATTTTAATAATAATTTTAGGATTTTTTTTAATTTTGTGTGTATTTTTTAATTTTAAACTTTTTTTTTATATTTTTTATAACACTGGCCAACCCACGCGGGCTAGCCACGCCCCGCCATACCGACCCAACACGTCACTCACCAGCGGTGCCCCTCGAAGTCCACGTGTCAACCCTTGCCCCAAACCCCCGCCCCACCATACCCCACGGTCTAACATATTTTCAACATTTACAAACAACAGTGTCGGCGACAATAGTTGTTGGCCTTTATTGGTTGACATGGGCGGCAAGGGAACAGTGCAAGGCAGCTGCCTGGCACTCCCCTATTGGCCTAATTAATTTATGATTTTATATCCGCTTTAAAATTACGATTTTGCCATCGGTTTAAAATTACGTATTTGCCCCCAGTTAAAAAAAAATGACGTTTTTGCTCCCAGCTAAATTTCTCAATTTTGCCCTCGGTTCAAACTGATTACGGTTTTGGCCACAATTTAAAATTACGCATTTTCCCCCAGTTAAAAATAAATTTATGCTTTTGCCCCCAGCTAAAATTTACGAATTTCCCCTCGGTTCAAAATTACGATATCACCCTCAATTCAAAGTTACGTTTTTGCCCCCGGTGCAAAATAAAAATATGGTTTTCCCTAGCTAAAAATTAGGATTTTACCCTCGGGGAAAAATTTGATTTTTCCCCCAAGTAAAAATAAAAATATGACTTTGCCCCTAACTAAAAATCGTGTCAAAGAGCTGCCTAACACTCTTGTTATTTCTAGCAAAACTATAGTACTGTTTTTTAAATTGGTTGAGAATTATTCGGTCATCGCCCCGCAACGCGGGCGGGGGATCACCTAGTTAAGATTAAATGAAGAAAACATTACGGAACAACGAATAGTTGAAAAGATTCTTCGTAGTTTAACAAGAAAATATGAATCGGTTGTAGTAGCCATAGAAGAATCGAAAGATATATGACAACCATGTCAACATAAGAATTACTAGGGATCTTACAATCTCATGAACTTAGGCTGAAACAATATGATGAATCACCCGTAGAACAAGCATTTCAAATGCAAGGCCCAAGTCAGAATTGATCAAGATTCTTCAGATCAGATTTTAATGGAAAAGGAAGAGGTAGCGGACAAGGAAGATTCAGCGGACAAATCCGCTGTTATAATTGTCAAAAATTGGGTCACACGGCACGTTTTTACCAAAAAGGTGAAGAGAATGATAAGAGCAACAATGCTCTATTACATGAAGAAGAGTCGGAGGATGGGAATGATGAAACCTTATTCATGATCTTTAATGTAGAAGAGATAACGAAAGAGGATTGCTGGTATTTAGATAGTGGATGTAGCAATCATATGACCGGTAATAAGAGTCTGTTCATTTCACTGAATGAATCAGAAAAGAAGGAAGTAAGAACAGGAGACGACAAGAGGCTCAGTGTATTGGGAAGTGGTGATGTAGCCATCAAAGTAAGAGGAATAGAGAAAAGGGTACCCAACGTTTTTTATGTCGAAGGTCTAAAACATAATTTATTAAGTGTGGGACAATTAGTGCAAAAGGGTTATGAGGTAAACTTCTATAACCATGAGTGTGTTATCAAAGATCCCACTGGAAAGCATATGGGATCGGTTCGGATGACTGGAAATAAAATGTTTCCACTAAACTTAAATTATGATGTTACCCCGAGAGTATGCAACGTAATGACTCAAGATATCTCAGTCTTGTGGCATCGTCGATATGGCCACATAAACTTCGAGACACTACATAACATGGGAGTAAAGGAAGTGGTAAAGGGTTTACCCAAGACGGCTGCCAAACCATCACATAGTATATGTGAAGGCTGCTTGTTTGGAAAACATGCTCGAAAAGTTTTTCCTAAACAAGCAACATGGCATGCCGCTAAACCTTTGCAATTAATTCATTCCGACATATGTGGTCCGATGAGAACTGCGTCTATAGGTGGATGTAGATACTTCATCACCTTTATAGATGATTTCTCAAGAAAGACGTGGGTGTATTTTTTGAAACTAAAATCCGATGCTTTAATAAAGTTCAAAACTTTCAAAAGATTGGTGGAGAATCAAGCGGATACCAAGATAAAGACTATACGCACGGATAGGGGAGGAGAATATTGTGGACATGAGTTTCAAAACTTCCTCAAAGACAATGGCATACATCACCAACTTACTACTAGCTACACACCCCAGCAAAATGGAGTAGCAGAACGAAAAAATAGAACCCTTATGGAACTCAGCCGAAGCATGATGAAGATGAAAAGAATGTCACACATTTATTGGGCTGAAGCAGTATCATGTGCTACTTATCTCATCAATCGAGCAATGACGAAAGGAGTGCAAGACATAACTCATCAGGAAGCTTGGAGTGGAAGAAAACCGAATGTCTCTCATCTAAGAATTTTTGGAAGTGTAGCATATTCACATGTTCCGAAACAACATCGAGGGAAGCTAGATGATAAAACAGAGAAAGTGATTATGATAGGCTATAGTGAAACAAGTAAAGCTTACAAGTTGTATGATCCAGTGAACAACAAAACTATTATTAGCCGAGATGTGATATTCGACGAAAATCAAGACTGGGAAGGATCTGATAAACAACAAAACGATGTAAGCATCCAACTGAACTTCCCGGATGCAAGGATTACAGACCAAGAAAAGGAAGCGGCAATCCAAGTTAATGAATCTGCTGTTCAAAATAATAATCATGACAGTAGTGAAGATAATGACGGTGAAACAATTGAACAGAATCAGAATGATGAGGAAGCAGACTCGTCATCATCAACATCTTCGGAGAATGCAGAAATTAGAACCAAAAGTCTAGCCGATGTATATGCCAACTCAGAACCCCTCACACAAGAACAAGTAGAAGACTTATATGATAATCAGCAAACAACCGAAGATGTAGCAAGTTTTGTATTATATGCTGATGCAGATCCAATCACGTACAGAGAGGCTAACAAGGAAATGAAGTGGAGAGAAGCGATGGATAGGGAAATGGAATCAATAAAGAAAAATGATACATGGGAATTAGTTGATCCTCCAAAAGATCAAAAACCCATTGGAGTTAAATGGATCTACAAAACCAAATACGATGAACATGGGAATGTGGATAAGTACAAGGCTAGATTAGTGGTTAAACGCTACAACCAAAAGTATGGAGTGGACTATCAAGATGTTTTTGCACCAGTCATACGTTTTGATCCAGTGAGACTAATATTGTCTTTGGGGCTCGAAATAACTGGTATTTACACCAAATGGACGTTAAAACTGCATTCTTAAATGGAGATCTAAATGAACAAGTGTACATTGAGCAACCGAAAGGATACATTAAAATGGGAGAAGAACAAAAGGTATGTCATCTCAAGAAAGCTTTATATGGTCTTAAACAAGCCCCAAGGGCATGGTATAGCAAGATTGATAAGTTTTTCGGATTAAATGGTTTCAAGAAATGTGTGTATGAACATACATTATTCATTAAGAATACAGCAACTTCTAAGATGGTAATCTGCCTGTATGTTGACGACCTTATAATATCTAGTGATTCTCTACAAATGATAAATCAACTTAAAGATTCGATGAAGAAAGTATTCGAAATGACTGATTTGGGAGTTTTACATTACTTCTTGGGCATGGAAGTAAGGTATAAAGAAGGAAATATTGCATTATCTCAACAAAAATATGCAAAAGGTTTACTAAAGAAATTCAATATGGAAAGATGTAATACAATTTCTACTCCTATGGAATATGGTGAACGATTATCGAAAAATGATATTGAAGACGAGGTAAATGAAAACTTATATAGAAGTCTAGTAGGGTGCCTCATGTGTTTAACGAATACTCGGCCGGATATAATGTTTGTTGTTAGCAAGACAAGTCGTTTCATGGAGAAACCAAAGAAGAGTCACTGGGAAGCAGGGAAACGAATCTTGAGATATATAAAAGGGACAATAAATCATGGAATCATATATTCAAAGGGAAGTAAAGGGAAATTGGTCGGGTTCAGCGACAACGATTATTCTGGAAACGTAGATGACAGCAAAAGCACGTCTGGATACGTTTTTCACTTAGGATCGGGAGCAATAGCATGGCAATCCAAGAAACAAAAGGTTGTTGCATTATCTTCGACTAAGCAGAATATATTGCATTATCACTGGCAGGATGTCAAGCACTATGGATAAAAGGGATACTCAATGAACTCAGAATGAATATGGATTGTCCACCGGTAATCTTCTGTGACAACAAATCCACCATTTGCTTGGCTAAAGACCCGGTTTATCACGGGAAAAGCAAACATATTAGAGTGAAGTACCATTTCATACGTGATCTAGTCAATGAAGACCAAGTTGAAGTGAAGTTCTACACCACTAAAGAGCAAGCCGCAGACATACTTACAAAGGCACTGCAGCCTAAGGACTTTCTTCGTCTCAAAGAGCTCCTGCATATTACCGCTATCTAGCTTACGGGAGGGAATATTAGGGTAAGAAAATTAAGCTAGATATATTAAATAAGTATAATGTATTTATTTCTGTTAAGTTTTATTATTATTAGTGGCGGTTATATATCTACCCGTCGTGTATATATATGTATGAATGATTAACAGATATTCTTTACCAATTCGAAATATACGAACAATATTCTTTCATTCGATAAACCCTAATCTGCAATCATCAATCAATAAACTCCAATCAGTTTTGAGACTTGGGGGGATTTTCCTCTAAAGATCCTTTCGTTCTGTGCGATCCAGATTGATCAACAAACTGTTGCCAGAATCACGCCACTTTCTGCATTTGCCTTGGAAGCTGCAAGTTTTTGAGGAGTTCTAGCAGCCCTATGACGCTCAGCACATACCTCAGCAATGGAACTTTCATCCATTGTGATATTGATACCCATACTTGATGAGCGAATTCACACGTGATAAGTAGGTGATCTACCATTTCTGCTGCCCCGTTACACATGACACATCTTTCAGGCGTTAATGGAATGTGCCTTCTCGCCAAAGCCTCACGTGACGGAATCCGATTGAGTACAACCCGCCACATAAAACAATTTATTTTCTTTGGTAACCAGTTGGTCCATTGCAACACTTTTTTTCAGGAATAACGGGCATAAAGTCTAACTCTTTTCGTAGGTCGCACACTCGAAACACATCCAAATTGGTACCCGTTTGCCATAACATTTGTCAAGCCCCTGCCCCAATTGCTGATTTTGTAGCAATGCTTTGCAGTTATTCCAATCCACCACATCACTGATACGTGTTAAGTTTTTTCTGCTGCCCCAGACCCTATTCGATGCAACCATTTATGATTCGATACCATTGGCGTATTAGGCAGAATTTTTCTGTTTCCAAGGCGAAAAGGTTGGGGAACAATTGTGCAAGGACCCGTTGCATACCCAGTTGTCAAGCCAAAAGTATGTCTTGTCACCTACACCGATTTTAACCTTCATACGATTTTCTACTTCGATCACACGAGACCCCGACACCCTTCCCATGTATTACAGTATTGTTTAAACTTTTTAGTTAATTGTTGTTTAATTTATAGCATTGTTTTTTTTTCATGTTATGATCATTTTTGTATTTAATTGAAGGTGCACACGATCATTTGGTGGCGGGCTAATTTTGAGAAAACCGATGTACACCGATGACGATCTTAGTTGTCAGCTGTTTCGAATGAGTGGTCGCCTATTTCAACGAATAGTCGACGATCTATAAAGAACAATGTCATTTTTTGCTAGCATGAGATGCCAGAGGTAGAAGAGGTTTTACACCTTTACAAAAGTACTCCTTAGCAATTCATCAAATGAGGCCCGACACATCTATTGATGCTTGAGAAGATGTATGAGATAATATCATGGCAAACTATGTATATATTTTTTCTCCCAAAATGGGAACTAAATGATAACACTACTAATATCTAGCCGAGTGTCATTTTTAATATATAATTTATTGATTATGGACTAATTTAATTTTTATCTAATAACTTGTGTTCGTTAACTTTAATAAACAAATCTAAATACACAATTATGTTATTTTTTGTCAACTTTCTGATATAAATTTTAATGGTACAGTACAGAACCCATACAGATCAAACAACATAAGTACACATACATGTATTCATTATATTGTTTTCTGCTTTGATACGAGTCAGTTTCACTATTTTTCAACATTTTTACTACTGGTACCAAATCGGTACCTGATAACTTCGAGTACAAAACTATGATGGAGATTAGATATTTAATTTTCTTTTATTGTACATTCATGTTTATTAAATATTTACTTGTCATGTACAAAATCTCGGACACATCACGCGGGCCAATTCTTATAGAGCCAACATTATCGAAACACGTGTTGCCATTTCATAGAGAATGAAGAAAACAACATAGGAAATTATGTGTGTATACATGATTTTCATTTTCGTTTTTGCTTTTGTACTATTTGTCTTTTTTTACAAACGTTGCTTGCCTTTAGCATAACCATCGTAACAAATTAGTTTGGGAAAGATCTGTTGGGTGTAGTGGGCACAATAGTGTTTTATTTGCATTGGGACAATGTGAAGGAATTTCCGTGGTATATTTTTTCTTTTATTTCATGAACCCGGTTCATATTAAATATGTGTTTATTTTGTCACAAGGATTTAGTCAAAACATTTTGACAAAATAGTGCATTTAGAAATAGGTTATTCAAAATAAACTCAAAATAAACTTTAACTAGTTAAAAAAAAACATATACACATTTTGGCAACGGAAGCGTATGTAACAAAATTAACATAAACACGTTTATACCAAGGATTACCCGTAATGGAACAAAGTCACCAACATGCAAACACGAAATAGAACATCAACCATAGGGGGTTTAGATATACCTTCGGTTAGTAAATAACCGGTTGAGACACCGAGGTTCAACGAACGAATGCTAGTTACACGAACGAGAGATACGCGAAAGTGAGCCGGGTCTCGGCGGTGGTGGCCGGCGGCGGGCGGCGGCGACCGGCGGAGAGCGGCGGCGGCAGGCGGTGGTGACCGGTTTGGGTGTGTGAGTTGAGAGAGTTTTGTGATCTTCTCTTGCATCTTCCACCAAATACAAGACCCACTTATATAGAACATGGACATTCATGTATGTTAGCCAAGTGTCAATCATGCAAAATTGCATGTAATTCTATTGGCCAAAAAGGGTGGCAAAGTTGCATGTATTTCTATTGGCCAAAAAGGGTGGCAAGTGACAAGTGGCGGTGGGTGAGAATACCCGTGTCACCCGGCCCATGTACCCGTCTCTCCGTTCAATACCCGCGTATCGTTCGTAATTACCAGTTATTAGTTAAGTGGATTTTTAGTTCGTTGACCACGGTGTAACTCTTACGGGTCAAGACCCGGTCGGCAGCATTGACTTATCGAACCGGACATAAATATCCAACAGCTCCCACTTGGACGGTCTCTGATAAGATCTCAACGCAGACAGCCAGCGGTGCTCTAGCTACACATGGCTGCCCCTAACAGGTCATGACACTTTAAAGTCACTAACCAAGGTATCTTCCCTTTAGCAATGGCTTGCTACTTGAAGACAATAGACTTATGGCAATCGTTGTCATCTATCCCTTCTGTAAAAGACATCAATTGAACAATGAGACATGGATCAGATTCAATCTCATATGGCGTTCAATCATTATCGTTCTCGTTCAAGAATCAAAATGGTCCAATCAAACACACAGTAAGTTTGGGTAAGGCCTTACACTTCACCAGTTTGAATCAACGAGGGCGCCCAGATGTCTAACTGTTACATATAATGTAAGAGCACAGAATCCCATCTTGACTACATACAACTCCCACTGAACTTCAGAACCACTCCCAACCAATGCCTTTATGACTGGCAGTTACGCGACATCGATTGACACTGATCAAAGAATAGTCTTTAGTAAACGGAAGTTCTAGTATGTATCTCAGGTCAGAGGATACTAAATGAGTATGCCCAAATCAAAACATCTTATGACTAAGATCCATGAAGATGATTTGATGCGAGTTACATCCAGCATCATTCATAATGAAGCCTGTGAATTTGGAAGTCAATTCCTTGAGTCCAAAATCAGAATAGTCTTAATTCAGAGTCGTTCCCATGAGTCTGATCGACTACGGATAATTTAGAATACAAGATTCACGGATTAAACGTATCAAAATCGAACACAGTTGTAGGATTCAAGAATTGCATTTAACTAGTAAATCAAAATGAATACAGGAATACAACTGTTTGATGTTCGTACATCCAAATACTAAATTAAAACATTTCACTAGCTAATCTAAGCCCAATAGCATCCATATGACGGTCATGTTTCTCTTGAGTCATTGGCTTAGTAAATGGGTCAGCTAAGTTTTGATCTGTGTCAATTTTGCTTATAACGATGTCTCCACGTTCCACAATCTCACATATGTAGTGAAATTTTCTCAAAATGTGCTTGGCTTTGTGATGTGATCTAGGCTCCTTGGCTTGAGCAATAGCACCTGTGTTATCACAAAATATCTGGATGGGTTTCATGATACTTGGAACCACATCGAGATCGGTTATGAACTTCTTCATCCAAGCAGCTTCCTTTGCGGCATCTGATGCAGCAATGTACTCAGATTCCGTGGTAGAATCAGCTACAACACTCTGCTTGGAGCTTTTCCATGAGACAGCTCCTCCGTTGAGAGTGAACACGAAACCCGTTTGTGAGCGAGAGGTATCTCGATCAGTTTGAAAACTAGCATCAGTGTAACATTTTACAGTGAGCTCCTCATTGACTCCTCCAAATATCAAGAACATATCTTGTCCTTCTCAAGTACTTAAGGATGTTCTTAACTGCAGTCCAGTGGGCAACCCCATGGTTCTGCTGGTAACGGCTGGTCATGCTCAAAGCATACGAGACGTCTGGTCGAGTACATACCATAGCATACATGATAGAACCAATCGCTGAAGCATATGGAACTCCTTCCATTTGCTTTATCTCTCGGTCCTCAGAGGGAGCTTGCGATTTGTCCAAAACGGTTCCTTTAGTCATTGGAACACCTCCTTTCTTGGAGTTTTCCATCTTGAAGCGTTTCATTACTTGATCTATGTATGTGCTCTGAGTTAGCCCAAGAAGTCGCTTAGATCTATTCCTATAGATCTTGATTCCTAGAATGTAAGCAGCTTCTCCAAGATCCTTCATTGCAAAACAAGATCCCAACCAATGTTTAATTTCCTTAAGCATGGGGATGTTGTTTCCAATGATCAATATATCATCCACATACAAGATGAGAAATGATATAGCACTCCCACTAGCCTTTCTGTAAACTTTCTGGTCAAAACGAAGATTCCAGCTCCGAGATGCTTGCTTGAGTCCATAAATGGACTTGTTTAGCTTGCATACCCTATTAGGATATTTTGGATCGATAAAACCGTTAGGTTGAACCATATAAACATCTTCGGAAAGATGTCCATTAAGAAAGGCGGTCTTAACATCCATTTGCCAAATTTCGTAATCATAGTACGCAGCTATGGCAAGTAATATCCTGATCGATTTGATCATAGCAACGGGTGAGAAGGTTTCATCATAGTCAATACCTTGAGTTTGAGTGAAACCTTTCGCTACTAGCCGTGCTTTATAGGTTTGTATATTTCCATGCATGTCAGTTTTTCTCTTGAAAACCCATTTGCTCCCTACTGCCCGAGATTCGGGGGGTAGCTCAACCAAGTCCCAGACTTGATTGTCACGTGACGGGTGGTCCGTAGGACAACCCTTAAAAGGCTTAACATAACGCACATTCTCTATATTTTATCCGGTTATTTGTATGAATTAGGTAATCACAAGTTAATGATGGTGCAGGTGTTAAAGTGTACAAGATGCGGGTTTTAGAGGGCTTGAATGGGAACTAGAAGTTGGCTTGATCGAGGCGTGTGGGAACCAAGTGTAATGAAGGAAACAAAGAGCAAAAAGCCATTCAAGGCCGTAACCTACGGCCTCTGCCGTAGGCTACGGCACCCAAAGAAGTGCCAAATTGTCCGCCGTAAGACAGGAGCAAAGCGGCGTAAAGGTTCAATGCTCACCGTAAGCTACGGCCTCCTGCCGTACCTTACGGTGCTGATGGAAGATGGATTGTTCGCTGGGTGGCGTAAGCTACGGCAGGCGCCGTAGCTTACGGCGCCGATTGTTCCAAATTGGTAACTCCTGCATTAATTGGCCGTTTTATGGAGCTTTAAGGGTCCTCATCATGGGTCTTCGGTTACACCTGAATGGAACACGACTTGGGAGCATAAATTAGAGTCTTGAGAACTTGGGAACAGATCTTTGGCATAATCTTTTCACTAGAATCATTGGGGAACAATCTTTGCATTATATTCTTGTCTTTGTTGGTGGAACTTGTGAACTTTGGTTTTATTTCTATTTTGTCATGATGTGTGTTAAAGCCATGAGTGGCTAGGTACTTTAATGACTATCTTGTGGTGAAGGTTTGTTTAGACTTTTGTGTTCTTATTTGCATTTCTAGAATATCAATCTCTTTTCATTTAAATTGATTGTTATGGTGTATAATCGATTATTAGTAACAGGTTGATTCTTATTTTAAACTAATTAGAAACCATACGTTCTTGGTGCCGTTGGCAATCGGGATATCATGGGTATAGTTAGGTTTGGGTAAGGGTTGATTGATCATCGGGTGATAACCTCACGTTCTCGGAATCTGAGTACTTCGTCCCCTTTCATCACTGCAATTGTTTATGCATGAACTATGTCTATGTAGTTCTTTCTAGTTAAATGATTAACACAAAAGTTGAAGCAAACCGGATACACAAGATAGTCGTTTATTTCTCAATTGTTTACAACTTCAAGTTTCATTTCGCAAATTAGTTAATTAATCTTAGTTTTTAAAACCAATCAAATCAAAACAACTCGTGAATTTTATTTTTCTTGCAATTAGTTTAATTTTAGTTAACTTAGATAACTTTCAAATAACACATTTTCCACAAACTCCCTGAGTTCGATACCCGCTTACCACTATTTACATAGTTGTTTTTGGGATTAAATTTGCGTGACCACGACATCACGTCAAATTTTGGCGCCGTTGCCGGGGAGTAGTGCGCAACGTGTGTTATTTTTGTTTTTGCTTTAAGTTTGTTATTTTTCTGGTTTACGCGAGGTGTGTTAGTGTGCAGGTATTTACAGGTGCATGCGTACTAGGAGCTCTCACAAGTTATCACCATTGGCGTTTGATCCGGAAATCGAGCGAACTTTGCGAGCAAACAGAATTTTGCTAAGGGAAAATACAATCAATAGTTCACCAACAACACCAGTTACACCAATTCGATACATGGATCCACCACCACCACCACCCACTACGGGTGAATTTACCTCATCATTCATACCAACATCCACTCAACCTTCACCTAACACTACCATTCCACCAAATACTACCGAACCCACCATACCTCAACAGGTTACACCAACCAACACCACACAGCCCATTACTACCCAAGAAGAACCAACCGTCACCTTTAACCCTTCCACTACTATACCACCATTATCCCATTTTTTCCCGGGTGCAGGTCCATCATATTCGAGCCATACTATGGCACCAATTTCGTCTATTGTCCATGCTACACCGTATCGACCACCAAATCAATCGGGTTTCCAATACTCGACTATTCCATTTGGGCAATCATCGGGAATTCAAGGAGATGGGTATGATGAAGGTTATGAGGAATTTGAAGGTTTTGATGAAGAAGGATACGGTTATGGGGGTGATGGAGAGCAAGGGGAGTACGGTTATACGCAAGGCCAAGTACAAGTGATTCCAAATGTTGGTGGGGTTCAACAACAACTCATACCTCAACATATTAGGCCAAGGCCACAAGGGCCGCAAATGCAACGCCCGGTTCCTTTGCAACAAGTTCGACCACAACAGGTGCAACCGCAAATTCAAAGGCCAATTCAACAACCAATCGTACCACAAGGGCCCATGCAAAGGCCAATGGGTCAAGTTCGTCCAAGAGGTCGATTTGGTGTGCCAAGGAGGCATCTTAGGGAAAATGCAAGGGGAATTGAAGCACATTTTAGACCGGTGATAACGCACAATCCTTCACCGGTGGTTATTCCTCATAACAACCAAGGGAGAACTTTTGAAGTAAGAACCAATTCGTTACAAAGTTTGCCGAAATATAAGGGGCTAGCAACGGAGGAGCCTTATTTCCATTTGGAAGCCTATGACTCAATTTGCAATACTCTTGGGAGTCAAGGTTTTTCGGCCGATGATATCAAGTTGGTACTATTTCAATTTTCTTTGGAGGACAAGGCAAAGAAGTGGTTCTACACTTTGCCTTCAGCATCTATTTATACTTGGGCGGAGATGCAACAAACATTCTTAGACGAATTCTATACCGCCCAAAAGACCAATGATGCGAGAAAAGGATTGAGGAGCTTTCAACAACAACAAGGCGAAATGTTCCATGAAGCATTTGAGCGTTTGAACATGATGATTAAAAATTGTCCACACCATGGGATTGAGCTTTGGGAGTTAATGAACGCTTTTCATGAAGGGTTGTGTGCCGAAGATGCACGAGATTTGATGTCCATCACAAATGGAACTTTTGGCACAAATTATGAGCATGAGGATTGGGAATTTTTGGAACAAATGGCGATCACCTCAAAGAGAAAGGCTCAAGCTTCAAGGAGAGCACGACCGGCCGTTACTCGAACACAAGTGCACGCGGTTGATGATGGTAATATACAAACTTCTAATCAAATTTATGACGTTTGTGCATTGTGTAATGAAATAGGTCATGCGGCGGAAAATTGCCAAGGAATGGTTGAAGGGCAATTTGAAGAAGTTCATGCCATTCAAGGTCAAGGAGGGGGTGGTAGAAATTACAACATGAATTCTAACACTTATCACCCCGGGTTGAGAAATCATCCGAATTTTCGTTATGGGAACCCTTCGAATCAATCAAACCCGAACTTTCAAGGTAGCCAAGGGAATTATGGTTCGCGCCAACCTTACAATAATCAAGGTGGATATAGAGGTGGGAACAACCAAGGATACCAAAGGCAATACCAAGCGGGTCAAGAAAAAGGGGGGTCTTCGGGTGGAAATGAAATGATGGAAATGTTGAAGAGTATGCAAGCGGAGATGCAAAAGAGGAACCAAATGGATGACGCACGCATACAAAAGGATGAGGCGCGAGACAAAGCAATCCAAACTTTGACCACTCAAATGGGTCAACTTGCAACCGAAGTGTCCGAATTGAAGAAGGGTAAAGGTCAATTACCAAGCGACACTAAGGTAAATCCATCTCACGGTACGTCAAGAGGTAACAATGTTAATATTCATCATGTGAGTGTTTTGAGAAGTGGGAAAGAGTATAAAACCAATCCTTCACCGGATTTGGTTGAAGGGGTGGTTGAGGATATAACGGGTCAAGAAAGTGAGGAAGAAAACGAACCACCCATTGTTTCTTCTAAAAAATCCAATTTTGAAAAACCCGAAATTATTAAAGAAAAAGAAAAAGTAAATGAGGGTGAGGGGTCTAGTGAAGTACCGTTTCCTTCGGCTTTATTAGACCCGGGTAGAAAAAATTTTATTTCAAAACGGGGTCCTCAGAAAGAGGAAATGTGGGAGGTCTTCAAACAGGTTAAAATTAATCTTCCTTTGCTTGAAGCTATTAAACAGGTACCCGCTTACGCCAAATTTCTAAAGGAATTGTGTACTCAAAAGAGGCAACAAAAAGTGCCTAAATTGGTAGATTTGACGGAGCGGGTAAGTGCGGTATTGAAAGGTGACCTTCCTCCTAAGTTACAAGATCCGGGAACGCCTTTAATAAATATTCAAGTTGGAAATTTTCAAACTACGAGGGCATTATTGGATCTTGGAGCCGGAGTAAGTATCCTACCGGGGGGGTTATATG
The DNA here is from genome assembly GCF_002127325.2 of Helianthus annuus. Classification (NCBI taxonomy): domain Eukaryota; kingdom Viridiplantae; phylum Streptophyta; class Magnoliopsida; order Asterales; family Asteraceae; genus Helianthus; species Helianthus annuus. Next base: position 39,314,734 of record NC_035444.2, on the reverse strand, counting down.
ACCAATACGATTTTGGTCCATTGAAGCGGGTTGAGACAACGGTTGTATTAGCCGACTTGTCTCATAAACTTCCCCGGGGTATCGTACGGGATGTTATAGTTAAAGTTGATGAATTTTATTATCCCGTTGATTTCCTTGTGCTAGATTACTCATCCGCGGACCCAATTCAACAACAAAATGTTATTTTGGGTCGGCCATTTTTGAACACCGCACATGCTATTATTGATTGTCGCTATGGCACAGTTGACATGACATTCGGTAATAGAAAAATGAGGTTGAATGTTTTTACTAACGGTACTAATGTGTATGGTGATGAGTGTTTCTTGGCAGATTTTATAGATGGCTATGACCCGAAGGTGTTCGAAGAAGAAATTTTGGGTTCTTGTGTTTGTGATATGTCTTTGCAGGTTCATACATGCGAGTTAGAGGTTGAAGAGAAGGAGCAAGAAGCTCTCGCGGTGAAGGAAGGAAGTCCACCATGGACTTACCAAACGGATACATTACCGGTGGAAATCGATTCGGGCACCAAGCCTTCTTTGGAAAGTCCACCAAGTGTGGAGTTGAAGGAGCTACCAAAGCACCTAAAGTATGCATTTTTGGGGGAAAATGATACCTTACCGGTAATCATTGCTTCCAACTTGGAGGTAGCTCAAGAGGAAGAATTGATGCGGGTTTTGAAGGCTCATAAGGCGGCAATTGGGTGGACGATAGCCGATTTAAAAGGCATTAGTCCATCAATTGTGATGCACAAGATTATTACAAGCGAGGATGCGAAGCCGACCCGTGAAACACAAAGAAGGTTAAATCCGAATTTGAGAGAGGTGGTGAAGAAAGAAGTCATCAAGTGGTTGGATGCGGGGATCATTTACCCCATTTCGGATAGTGCATGGGTAAGTCCGACACAGGTAGTGCCTAAAAAATCCGGCATCCAAGTAGTGAAGGATGAACAAGGTGAGCAAATCGCCACCCGCCCGGTAACCGGGTGGCGAGTGTGTATTGATTATCGCAAATTAAACGCGGCTACCTCAAAAGACCATTTCCCGTTACCCTTCATTGACCAAATAATTGAAAAACTTTCCGGTCAAAAATATTATTGCTTTTTGGATGGGTATTCGGGATATAACCAAATTGCTATTCACCCGGACGACCAACACAAAACCACGTTTACATGTCCATATGGTACATTTGCTTTTCGGCGAATGCCATTTGGATTATGTAACGCCCCCGCCACGTTCCAAAGATGTATGATGAGTATATTTTCGGACATGGTCGGGGAGTCTCTTGAAGTGTTTATGGACGATTTTTCCATTTTTGGTCCAAGTTTTGACTCTTGTCTTAATGAATTAGAAAAAGTTTTAAAAAGGTGTGTTGAGACGAACTTGGTACTAAGTTGGGAAAAAAGCCATTTTATGGTTCAAGAGGGTATTGTTTTGGGGCATGTCATTTCGGACCGGGGGATGGAGGTAGACAAAGCAAAGATTCGGGTAATTTCATCTTTACCCCCACCAAAGAATGTAAAGGGGGTGAGATCTTTTTTGGGACATGCGGGGTTCTACCGAAGGTTTATTAAAGGCTTTAGTGTAATCACAAAACCTTTATGTAACTTATTATTAAAAGATGTTCCATTTGATTTTACTGATGAATGTTTGCAAGCGTTTCATGTGTTGAAGGAACAGTTGGTGAAGGCTCCCATTTTGCAACCACCGGATTGGTCAAAGCCGTTCGAGATTATGTGTGATGCTAGTGATACAACCATTGGAGCGGTTTTGGGGCAAAGGGTAGATAAAAAGCCGGTGGTGATATACTATGCAAGCAAAACATTGTCCGAGGCGCAACTTAACTACACCACAACCGAGAAAGAATTATTAGCGGTGGTGTATGCCTTGGACAAGTTTCGATCTTATATTTGGGGAAGCAAGGTGATAGTATATTCGGATCATAGCGCGGTCCGATATTTGATGGAGAAAAAAGATGCAAAGCCCCGATTGATTCGTTGGGTGCTTTTACTACAAGAATTCGATCTTGAGATTCGGGACAAAAAAGGGTGTGAAAATGTTGTTGCGGATCATTTGTCCCGAATCCCGTTGGAAGGTGTCGATGACCCAAGTGAAATAAATGAACGGTTCCCCGATGAAGACTTGTTGGCCGTCTCCACTTATGTTGCACCTTGGTATGCCCATTATGTCAATTATTTGGCTAAGGGTGCAATTCCAAGTCATTGGACTAGGAAGAGACGACAACAATTTCTTAGTCAAGTGAAGCAATACATATGGGACGAACCCGACTTGTTCAAAATCGGAGCCGATCAAGTGATACGAAGATGTGTTCCCGAAACGGAAGTTCTAGAGATTTTGATTCATGCTCATTCATCGGCGTGTGGTGGGCATTTTAGTGGGAACAAGACGGGTTATCGGGTGTTATCTAGTGGGTTTTATTGGCCCACGATTTTCAAGGATTCTTGTGAGTATGCCCGGAATTGCATCAATTGTCAAAGAATGGGAAGTATTTCGAAACGTGATGAAATGCCGTTAAACCCGATTTTGGTAGTAGAAGTATTTGATGTTTGGGGAATTGACTTTATGGGTCCTTTCCCAAACTCAAATGGGTTTTTATACATTTTGGTGGCGGTCGATTACGTGTCGAAATGGATTGAAGCTATTGCCACAAGGACCAATGATCACTCCGTTGTATGTAAGTTTGTGCAATCTAATATTTTTGCTCGTTTTGGTGTGCCTAGGGTGATAATAAGTGATGGCGGGTCGCATTTCAAGAATTTCAATTTTGGGAAGTTACTCAAGAGATACAATGTGAACCACCGCGTTGCTACACCATACCACCCGCAAACGAGTGGTCAAGTCGAAGTTTCTAACCGGCAAATTAAAGAGATTTTAATGAAGACGGTGAGAACGGATCGGAAGGATTGGTCAAGCAAGCTTGACGATGCGTTGTGGGCCTACCGAACGGCTTACAAAACTCCACTTGATACCACTCCTTATCGGATGGTTTATGGGAAAGGATGTCACTTGCCTATGGAGTTGGCACACCGGGCATATTGGGCAATTAAAACGGTAAACGCAAACTACGATGAAGCGGGTCGGGTGAGAAAGCTTCAATTGAATGAAATAGAGGAAATAAGGGACCAAGCTTATGAGTGTGCAGCCGCATACAAAGACAAACTTAAAAAAGTTCATGATGCGAAGATCAAGAAAAAGAACTTTGAAGTGGGTCAGAAAGTGTGGTTGTATAATTCAAGGTTGAAATTGTTTGCGGGGAAACTAAAAAGCAAGTGGATGGGTCCTTACGTTGTCCGAAGAGTGGGAAGGTTCGGAGATGTTGATATTCAAGACGAACGAACAAACAAGCAACAAACGGTTAACGGGCATCGCCTCAAACCGTACTTGGAAGGGAATGATATCAACAATCTTGAGCTAGATAAAGTGGGCTACATTTTACGCCCAGTGGATGATGAGGAAACGTGAAAGAGGCCCAGGTTTGGTAGTTGTAAATATTTAGGATAATTTATTTTATTTCAAATAAGTCTCGTTCAAACCGGTGTTCGAAACAAGTGTGGGGAAATTTTCACGAATTTCCCGAACATAGTGTTGAGGACAACACGGGTTTTTAACGGGGGGTAGGGTAAAATTTATGTTTTTCTTAAAAAAAAAAAAAAAAAAAAAATAATTTTTTTGAGAAAAATCAACCCCCCAATGCCCAGTAACCGCCGTAAGCTACGGTGGGGGGGCCGTAGCTTACGGCACCCATTCAACAAACAAAGTCTTACGGCCCCAAGCCCCTGTCTTACGATGCACTATTTTGTCCAGTGATTGCCGTAAGCTACGGCGATGTGCCGTAGCGTACGGCGCCGAGTGGAGTTTGGGGTCCGGTTCAGGTCGCTGTTCTTTATATAAAAAAAAAATAAATAACAATTCCGAAAATTTAATAATAATAATAATAAACTCTTCCAATAACCCCAACCACACCTTTTCTTTCATCATTCCCCAACCACACCTTTTCTCTTCTTCTTCTTCACTTCTACCTTTAGAACCCTAAAAACCAAACCTTTACATTTTCATAACTTTCTCAAAACAAGTCCGATTTCGGTGATTCTTGGGTCCATTTTGGGTGGAATTTCACAAGGAATTCAGATTTAGTACTGAATATTGAAGATTCCTTAGTTTTCTGGGTCGAATTTCAAACCCTAGGTGCCGAAAATTTGGGTCTTTTTGGGTTTTTGTGTGAACTTCAAGCTTTAGTGATTCTCATCTTCTACAACACCAAGGTATGCAATTTTTTGTTCATTCTTTGAAGTACATTGAGGTTTGTAAGTTTCCATCATGTTTTTACTTACACACTTGCTTGTATGAGATAGATGATAGAATTTGTAAATCATTGATTGTTATTAGTATAAATGTGTTGATGTTTTATAAAACTTTGTTGGAAAATTCTGATTTTAGGAGACATCATGCCCAAAATTTTGTTTGAAGAAATAAAAATTTTGGGTTTTTGCACATTTATATCTATAACATGAAGCAAGTGTGGGGAAGATGGGATAAAAATAACTAACTTGAATTGTTTGCTTTGTTTTTGAATGTGTGTAGGTATGGCTTCTAGGAAAGGAAAGGGAGTTGCAAGTTCTTCCCAAGGGGATGAGGTACAACAAAAAAGGAGGAAATTGGCTCGGATTGGTGACCCGGACTCGGAAGAGGATGCACCACCAAGGGGACCAAAGCCGGATTGGGCATCTGGTTCATTGTTAGAACAACCCGCAGAATGGAGAGAGGATCTTTTTCACGAACAAATGAACAAGTTAAAACAAAGGGGAGAAGCGTTTATTTGTGAAAAAGAAATCCGGGAGTCGGATTTTGCCCCGTTCGGGATCATAGCCAAGTTTAACGCGTTGGGTTGGGGAGCGGTCACAAAGTGTTATGATGGCGAGAAGAAGAAAATGTATGACACGCAGATTCAAGAGTGGGTGGCATCACTTGAATGTCCCCCATTCAAGGCTCCAAATAAGATGCGGTTGGTTGGAAAGTGTAATGGTGTGAAGGTAGAGATGTCATATGACTCTTTGCGCCGGGTAGCAAAGTTTGATGATGGGCCGGCCAATGAGTACATCTACCCAAGTCTTAAGGATCTTTACCACGAGCCCGCTAAACATCCACAATGGCAAAACATGCTTGATTACCTCTTTCTTCCGGGCACAACACATGGGAAATTATATAGAAGAAATTTAAGAATGGAGGCGAAGTTGTTATTGACGTTGTGCATGTACAATGTCATGCCAAGGCGAGGTGACAAGATGGAGGTACGGTTTCAAGAAGTGCCGATCTTGTATATGATGATGCGTGGGTCACCGAAGGTTCCTTTCCGATTTTTGGTTCTAAACAATATTTGGTTGAGCAAGAATAGTAGGGAAAAGAAGATTGTACCTCATTGCCGGTTGATTACGGCATTGCTCAAGAAGTACGGGGCAATCAAAGGAGATGAAAAAGGGTCCTACAAGAGGTTTAGACCATTCGACCTTAATAATCTTGGGTCGGATTGGACCTACACAGAATCGGAAAGGTTTCATAAATTGAAGACGGATGGTAGAAGGTGGAGAGCCTTAAAAGTGGATGCGAGACCGTTGAGACCGGGAGAGGAAGAGGAACCCGAATCAATGGATGAGGAAGTGAGTGGGGATGATGATTATCGTGAAGACACTTTCACGGTAGATGTTCAAGGAGGAAGTGTTGGTCAAGCGGGGGTTCAAGGAGCCGGCGTACAATCTGGCTATGTGGGAAGTGCATTTGACTATGCACAACAAGCTTACGACCCGTATTGGGCCCACTCGGGGGATATGGGTCAAATCATTCAACAAAGGCGGCCACCCACATTCGGCAATTGGAGTGAACCAAACCAAGTGTTATTTGATCAACAAACTTTTTTGGGTGCTAGTGCGGAAAGGGCTATCAAAAGAAGCTATGATAGGAATGAGCAATTGAACCGTGCTCATAGATATGCCCATGAAGAAGAGATGAATAACCGTTACTTGGATGATCGACAAAGGCGCATGCATGATCAATGGCATGCGGGGCAACCGGTTGTGGGAGATCCACCCGTTGTGGATTACACCACACTTCCACCATATGATGGTAGTGTGTCATACCCCACCCCACCATTGCACCACTCTCAATGGGTGGATCCGCATGCTATGAGTTACCAACAAGCAAATCCAAGCAGTGATCAAGGAAGCAGTAGTGGCGGTGGAGCATTTGGTTTTGGTGAATGGACGGATGTGATGACATCCATCTTTGGGCCCCCACAGCCGAAGTATTACTAGCCAGGTCGTATTTCGCTCCTTTGTACATTTTTGTATATATGTCTATGTGTTTATGTTTATGTTGCGGTTGGGAGGTTGGGTGGTGTTCGTGTTAATGCGTTGTTGGGTTGTGAACGTTGGTGGTGTCTTAGATAAAAAAAAATGTGGGTTTGAGAATATAAGCAATTGGGGATGTTTTTGTTGAAAGTGATCTCTCCCTCAAAACCATACATTGGGACAATGTATCCCAAGTGTGGGGATGGGGGAAATTTTTGAGAAATTCAAAAATTTTTGCAAATCCAAGCGAAAGTGTAAAAATTTTGAAAACTTGATATTGTTCCATTTGACACACCGACACCCATTTCAAATCTTTTCTTGGTGAGAATTGAGCCACGCATGATTGTTAGTGATATTTCATTGTTTGAGTGGCGGTGTGTTGTGTGTGTTAATAGAACTTGTGTGTGAGTACTTGTTAAATCTTAGAGTCAACATGCTTTTGAAGATGATAGGGAACTTCTAGGATGCCTCGTCTAGGTGAGTGCGAGTGTGGGATTTGGGGGGTTGGACCTCATTAATTATATATATGAGCATGGTTGCGAGAGGGGCGGGGGTTTGGACATTTAGTTGCCCATTTTGTGCCTAAAAGCCGATCATTTGTTACCCCCCTAGCTAGTTTTCCTAAAAATTTACCCGATTTGACCCGGTCTTATAATATTAGTGGTTGTTTAGTAGTTTGTGATTTAGTTGTGTTCTAAAAAAAAAAAAAAAAAAAAAAAAAAGAGAGAAAAAGCAATGAAAATATGAAAAAAAGTGATGCTTAGTTGTCTTGTATATAGTAGTTAAGTTTGATAGTTGTGCGTTTGTTTCATTGTGTAATAAAAGACCGGGTTAAATCCTTCGCTACTACATATATATTCCTTTTCCTACCCTTGCACCTAGCCCCATTACAACCCGTAAGTTTCCTTGATTCAAAAGCATGCTAGACATTGGTTAGGAGGTAACTTGATTTTCATACAAGCTTATTGTCGCACACACACATATACGCATTGAGTGGTTTAGCATAATTTGCTAATTTTTCTTGTCACCGAGAGTTTTGTGAGGGGTGTGTCTTGTGGTTCGATAAAAAGCTAGTAAAAGGACGGCACTTTGGTTTGATTTGCATGATTGGTCGCTTATGGTTAAAAACAGTTTTTGAAGTGGTTGCTTGGGACAAGCAACGGGTAAGTGTGGGGATGTGACGGGTGGTCCGTAGGACAACCCTTAAAAGGCTTAACATAACGCACATTCTCTATATTTTATCCGGTTATTTGTATGAATTAGGTAATCACAAGTTAATGATGGTGCAGGTGTTAAAGTGTACAAGATGCGGGTTTTAGAGGGCTTGAATGGGAACTAGAAGTTGGCTTGATCGAGGCGTGTGGGAACCAAGTGTAATGAAGGAAACAAAGAGCAAAAAGCCATTCAAGGCCGTAACCTACGGCCTCTGCCGTAGGCTACGGCACCCAAAGAAGTGTCAAATTGTCCGCCGTAAGACAGGAGCAAAGCGGCGTAAAGGTTCAATGCTCACCGTAAGCTACGGCCTCCTGCCGTACCTTACGGTGCTGATGGAAGATGGATTGTTCGCTGGGTGGCGTAAGCTACGGCAGGCGCCGTAGCTTACGGCGCCGATTGTTCCAAATTGGTAACTCCTGCATTAATTGGCCGTTTTATGGAGCTTTAAGGGTCCTCATCATGGGTCTTCGGTTACACCTGAATGGAACACGACTTGGGAGCATAAATTAGAGTCTGTCTCGACTTGGTAGCTCAACCAAGTCCCAGACTTGATTGTCACGCATGGATTGCATCTCGGCTTTCATGGCCTCTAGCCATTTCACAGAATCTGGATTAGAAATAGCAGATTTGTAACTAGTAGGCTCGTCATCAGACTCGGCTACTGTCAGGACTTCAGAACCCTCAACATGCCAAAGGTATCTATCGGGTTCTTTACGAGTCCTGACGCTCCTGCGAAGGCTTGTGTTCGGGTCTGATTCGGTATCAACAATTTGTTGTGGTTCAGACGTTCCGACCTCGTCAACGGTTGCTTGTAGTCCTTGGACTTCTTCAAGATCTACTAAGTTACTTCCAGTTCCTCGACTAAGAAGTTCATCTTCAAGGAACCTTTTAGCCTTCCTTTTGATGGAAATCGTATTTGCATCAGGATGGTAGAAGTAATAACCGCATTGGTTATAGTATCCGACGAAAACAACCTTTTCGCCTCGAGGGTCGAGCTTGTCATCAGAGTCACTTGTGATGTAAGCATCACACCCCCATACTCTTAGGTAACTCAAATTCGGCTTATGCCCATGCCATATCTCATATGGAGTTTTGTTTACCTTTTTGGTCGGCGCTAGATTTACGAGTCGAGCAGCAGTCATAAGAGCAAAACCCCAAAAGGAGTGAGGTAAATTTGTTCTACACATCATCGATCGAATCATATTTAGTAAGGTTCGATTTCTCCTTTCACACACGCCATTAAGTTGGGGTGTGCCTGGTGGAGTGGGTTGTGAAACTATTCCACGTTCCTTTAGATGATCGAGAAATTCCAAGCTGAGGTATTCACCGCCTCGATCTGAGCGAAGCATTTTAATCTTTCTATTAAGTTGGTTTTCAACTTCGTTTTGAAACTCTTTGAACTTTTCAAAAGTTTCATGCTTATGCTTCATGAGATAGACATAAGCATATCGACTATAGTCATCGATGAACGTAACGAAGTATCTCTCGTGATTCCTAGTCATGGTTCTAAAAGGACCACATACATCTGAGTGCATGAGTCCTAGTAGATCGCTAGCTCGTTCACCAACATGGGTGAAGGGATCCTTGGTGAGTTTGCCAGCTAAGCAAGACTCGCAATCATCAAATGAGTCCGTTCCGGTGGATTCAAGAATCCCCTCAGATTGGAGCCATTTTACGCGTGCCTTGCTTATATGGCCAAGTCTACAATGCCATAGGAATGAATCACTAGTACCATTTTTCTGACATTTAGAAAGGTGATATATGTTACTGCTAGGCTGAACATTAATTTCATAGATACCGTTTCGAGGTTTAGCCTCAAAATAGTAAATACCATTTAGATAAGCAGAAATAGCAATACCATTAAAAACATATCTAAATCCTTGTTCATAAAGCAACGAAACTGAAATGATGTTTCTGGTTAAACCAGGTGCATAAGACAATTGTTCAAAACAACGATAAGACCAGAAGGACATGTAAGATTAAATGTGCCAGTTGCCAGAACTGGGACTCTTTTCCCATCGCCAACAATGAGCTCCATGTCTCCCGGCTTCAGTTTCTTCCACTTCTCAGGCTCCTGCAAGACATTAATGATGTGATAACCACACCCGGTATCAAATACCCATGTGTTGCTTGAAACAGTGAAAAGTTCGATAACATATATTAGAATACCTGAAGAAGTGCCTTCTCCATTAGCCTTCTTCACTTTGAGCTTGGCAAGATACTCGGGGCAGTTACGTTTCCAGTACCCCATCTTGTTACACTCATAGCATTGCCGCTCTTCTGGAAGAGGGGCTTTCACAGCTTGCTTGCTCTTGTTGGTGGCAGGTTTGGCAGCAACAGGAGCCTTTCCTTTGTTTTTGCTGTTATAACTTTTCTTCTTTGTTTTGGGCTTTTTAACACCACCAGATCGAACCATTAACACTTGGCTTACTTTGTTGGAAATGTTCATCTCTGCCGTTTTGAGCATCCCATGTAGCTCTGGCACTGTCTTTACCCAGTCATTCATGTTAAAGTTCATAACAAATTGATCATAGTGACTGGAAAGAGAGTTGAGAATGAAGTCAACAGCCATCTCATCTTGGAGAGGATAACCAAGTTTGTTTAGTTGGTCGATGTAGCCTTTCATCTTGAGGACATGAGCACTAACTGAGGAACCCTCTTGCATTTTACAGCTTATGAGCTGTTTCATGGTGTCATAGCGTTCCTGACGGGCTTGTTTCTGAAACATGCCCTTGAGTTGTTCAATCATGTCGAAGGCATTCATGTCTTCCATATTCTTCTGAAGATCTGGAGACATGGTGGCTTGCATGAGGCAAGCAACTTCCATGGCATCTTCTTTATGTTTGTCGAAAGCCTTCTTCGCAACCACAGTGTTGTTTTCGGGTGCGGTTGGGATCGGGGTTTCCAAAACATAAAGCCTTTTTGCCATCTTGAGAACGATTCTCAAGTTGCGGTGCCACTCAAGAAAATTGGTGTTATTCAGCTTGTCTTTCTCAAGTATGGACTTGAGAGCAAAAGAGGAGTTGTTTTCAGATGACATATGTTAAGCAAAATTATTTAATTAGTATTTTCAATGTATTTCCTTATTTAGTGAGGTGAGACGATAAGGAGCGAGAATCCAGTTAGAAGCTCTTTCTAAAGGCAGCTGGGGCATGCAACATTAGCAAGAGGTTCAAGCGGACTGACAATGATTGTCAATTGTGAGAAAAGCACAACTCCCGGGGTTTATGAGGCTGCGAGGACAATCTTTTGTCCTTGCATTGATACGTTTGGCCTCATCTATGCCACTTTTGTTCTCGAGACGGCTGGGGCACGCAACACGAGAAGAAAAGTAATAGTCGTCCTAAAACGGTCACATGTGGAAGGGCCGGATGTGTCGACGGAACCCTTGCACCTTGGAAGGATAAACTAGACACCAAGTGTCGTGCTGTGGCTCCAACACTGATGGTTCGCATTATGCCCCAAGTGTTACTAGTAGTAGGATGGCATAGACTATTGATTTTAACTTTTACCAAATAGGGTCGTTATAGTCGGTTTTAATCTAAATATTATATTTGCGACATAACCAAAAAGACCCTTTCACCTCTCGGGACAATTAGTTTTAGATAACCTATAAAACTAAGTTTGTCGCGACTTGGGATAACCAATTAAAGTTAATAGTGAAAACTATTAAGTTTATGAGTTTTAAAGATGTGAGAAAAAAAAAACATGTTATAAAACTCTAGTGGTTATAAAAAATATCCAAGTTGCTAGAACTTGCTTTTTCCGATTTCCTTTTTTTTAAAAAAAACTTTTAAGAATACATTTTGGTATTAAGTTGAAGTGTGATAACATTTATCAAAAGGCAACTATAATAGCAAAAATGAATATGTAAATCATATGGGCATGATTATGATCTTGCTAGAGCCAAGTAGCAAGATCAAAGGGGTCACGGTCACAAAACACAAAACAACCACAAGGATGGACTTGAGTGCATCTTGTTGTCTTGAGCGACTCCCACTAACTCCAAGACTCCTCTTGGCATTCGGTCTTGCTTCGGGTCTTCGGTTCAACAATATTTAACAAGTAAATATAACAAAGACAAAGAACCTTATCTATTACAACTTTGAACCACAAAGCGGGCCAAAACCATAAACTAATCTATTACAACTTTGAGCCGCAAAACGGGCCAAAACCATGAACAAAACCAAATATAAACACAACCACAAGGTCGGGCCCGATTTACATATTCAACACAACCAAAAAAAAAATTTGGGCAATTTTGGTCAACAAAAAAAAACTAACAACTAAAATATGACCAAAAATATATATAGCCCAAAGATAAAAAATAAATCAAAAACTTTAGACTTTTAAAGTTTGTGATTTATTATTCCGGTAAAAAAAAAAGACCGGTTTCGATTTGCATGTGGTGAGCATCGGCTCTGATACCACTGAAGGAATTTCCGTGGTATATTTTTTCTTTTATTTCATGAACCCGGTTCATATTAAATATGTGTTTATTTTGTCACAAGGATTTAGTCAAAACATTTTGACAAAATAGTGCATTTAGAAATAGGTTATTCAAAATAAACTCAAAATAAACTTTAACTAGTTAAAAAAAAACATATACACATTTTGGCAACGGAAGCGTATGTAACAAAATTAACATAAACACGTTTATACCAAGGATTACCCGTAATGGAACAAAGTCACCAACATGCAAACACGAAATAGAACATCAACCATAGGGGGTTTAGATATACCTTCGGTTAGTAAATAACCGGTTGAGACACCGAGGTTCAACGAACGAATGCTAGTTACACGAACGAGAGATACGCGAAAGTGAGCCGGGTCTCGGCGGTGGTGGCCGGCGGCGGGCGGCGGCGACCGGCGGAGAGCGGCGGCGGCGGGCGGTGGTGACCGGTTTGGGTGTGTGAGTTGAGAGAGTTTTGTGATCTTCTCTTGCATCTTCCACCAAATACAAGACCCACTTATATAGAACATGGACATTCATGTATGTTAGCCAAGTGTCAATCATGCAAAATTGCATGTAATTCTATTGGCCAAAAAGGGTGGCAAAGTTGCATGTATTTCTATTGGCCAAAAAGGGTGGCAAGTGACAAGTGGCGGTGGGTGAGAATACCCGTGTCACCCGGCCCATGTACCCGTCTCTCCGTTCAATACCCGCGTATCGTTCGTAATTACCAGTTATTAGTTAAGTGGATTTTTAGTTCGTTGACCACGGTGTAACTCTTACGGGTCAAGACCCGGTCGGCAGCGTTGACTTATCGAACCGGACATAAATATCCAACACAATGAACACATTAAGTTGGAGAAGGGCGTTCACATCAACAATCACACACGATGTTCAAACTAAGTTACAAAAACATTTTTGTTAAAACTTTTTTTTCTTTGTTTTAGTCTTACTAATTTCTTGATGGTTTTCATTTATCAGTAAAAAAGAAAATTGAGAACCTGGAAGCGACATAGGTCACACCCCCTTCGTGTAGCATACATCGGTTGCGTAATGTAGACCCACTAGATCCTATGGTACACCCCTCTACGACAACATAATCTCCCATGGGGTGATGTGTTACCCATCCGAGAACTCAAAACGCGGCCACAAACCATGACCACCATTGAATGTCCCAAGTCTGTGTGAATCGGTCCTTGGCTGCAGACTTGTTCAAAACAAGTAGTGTGGACCCCAAACCACCCAACGCCTGTTTAAAAAAATCTTTAAATTTTTTAATTTAAAACTATACCCACTTTCACTTTAAGAATACCTACACCAACCCATTTCACTTTCACTTTCTTAATCCACACTCATCTCATCTCAAACTATTTCACTCTCACCTAACCTACATCTAATTAACATAATGGGTGGATGTTGGGAATTGCGAACAATAAAACCAACATGGCGTGCAAAGCTCAAGAAGGGTTTTTAGGAGTGAATAGTTATAGATTATTAAAAGTGATAATGATTTAATAATTAGTTATAGTTATCATGTCCTAGTTAATTGATTAGATAATTATCTATCATCCTAAATGAGTTAGGTTTTGATGTTTATAGGATAATTATATGAGCAATCCTAGTATAAGTCTAATGTGATAGGTTAGCTTATAAATACCATGTATTGGGTATTATGGATTGTAAAAAACAAGTTTTTGTGTAGTTTTCTTGATGTAATAATATTGTGGGAATTAGCCATAATTTTATGTTCGTTTAAGTAACGACTGGAACTTGAATTGGTTTCAGACCCAAGTTCAAGGTACCCAGGATTGATACCAAGATCTAGTCACCGCATGGAAGTAAGTCGCCGTCATGAAAAGATCTAGGTTTGATTGCTTTTTCCAAAGGAGGATCTAGGGCCAAGTGAAGTCGACCGAGTGTGATCTAGTGCCAACTGATCAAAGACGCCGAGGAAGATCTTGGGGTTGCCGATTGATTACCTCGAGAGCAGTTTGGATCGTGTCTGTCAATTCCGGGAACCAAATCAAAGTCGTGAAGAAGACCGTTGTCACCGCTCTAGTCGAGACCAAGCCACCACAGCAAAGAAATTGCGAGAGCTGACCAAGTTCACACAGTCACAGTTCACGCTCGTGTCACTTGGATTCTCGTCTTTTGTCACTAGGTTTTAATTCGCAATTGAACAAGAAGTGGTTTGATTGCCTTCAGTATCGTAGTTTGATTTGCAAACAAAGAAGAAGGAAATAAGGTTTGTGTAAAGGGTTTTTCTTCGTTTTAATTTGCAAATTGCAAATATACATGGAGAAACAGGCTGGCTGTCTCGGAATTCAAGAAGAATGAAAAAGGTTTGTTTTACTTTATCTTGGTGGTGTCACTTTATTCAAGAAAAAACACAAATACAACTATACAAATTTGTTTGTTTTTTATTGAACGGAAGTCAAGAATCTTTTTGTGGCTTGCTCGCTATCCTAGAAGAAGAAAATACCAGGATAATATTTTCTTTAGTTTCTTTGGTAAACAAGTCGGTTTAACCACGATCTACAAGATTTAAGTCAATGATGAGTCTATATTCTACGGGAACGTGTAGTGATCCAAGAAAGCTAGTGTATGCTCAAGATCGCAGCCAAGTCAATGGTGGTGCGAGTTCTTATGATCAAAGGATGAGTCTCAGACAAAGGACTAGTCGTGTACAAGATCGTAAGAATGTTTGAGCTAGAAAGGAGCCGAAAACATAACTAGAGATCAAGAGGAGTTCCATAAGAGTCAAGGCAAATATGACATGCTTGGAGTTGAAGACTTATCAAATTCGAGTTCAAAATTCCGGGGGTGATTGTTGGGAATTGCAAACAATAAAACCGACTTGGAGTGCAAGGCTCAAGGAGGGTTTTTAGGAGTGGATAATTATAGACTATTAAATGTGATAATAATTAGTAATTAGTTATAACTATCATGTCCTAGTTAATTGATTAGATAATTATCTAGCATCTTAAACGAGTTAGGTTGGATATCTATAGGATAATTATATGAGCAATTCTAGTATAAGTCTAATGTGATAGGTTAGCTTACAAATACCATGTATTAGGTATTCTGGATTGTAAGAATCAAGTTTTTGTGTAGTTTTCTTGATCTAATAATATTGTGGGAGTTAGCCTTAATTTTATGTTTGTTTGAGTATCGACTAGGACTTAAGTGGAGAGTATCCACTTCCCGCTCTGAACCGTTGATGTCATGTTGTAGAAACCATCAACATCCTGTGCAATTGGTCTAATATACCAACCCACAGCATTCGTGCAACCGGCCCCTACAAAGCTTCCACGTCCTGTGCAACCAGTCCCCTACAAACCCTCCAGGTCCGGTAAGTATTGCCCCATACAAACCTTTTACAAAAGTGTCGTATCCTCGATAACGACACTAAAAACTTAACTTGCGCAAATATAACAAATAAATATTATGAATGCACGAACTAGTTTAGAGGTAAAAGTCCTAAATACTAACTACACACATAACAGACAAGCGTACCTATCATTAGCATAATATAGTTCAGATAAGTTACCGAGTATCAACCCTAGGACATGATAGCTCTTAATACTAGGTTTATCTATTAATATGTAATCTGTGAAATACTTAACTAGAAAGCAAAGAACGCAAGTGAAAACTATAGAAAGGAATCAAAGGTTAAGAGAATGATTGACATGATGAAAGATATTGTTTGTAAAACTGCTTTATTAACTAACTTAATAATAGTGTACGAAGTGCTAAGATGGAATAATACCGGCTAAGATTAATCCTACCAAATCAGGGTTGAAATTATAAACATATCTCAAGACCTAATCGGTTTAAGCTAGAATTGATATGCATTCTTATGATTTAGGGTTTCTAGATTGGGTTCAAGATTGAACGACGAATATGGTGATGTACAAACAAATCAAGATCAATCATACAAAAAACTCTAACTATTTTCTAGATCATTCTATTGAGAACCTTTCTGTAGGTTACCGTTATGTTTTACCAACTATGATGTTAAATTATCTACTACCTATTAAGGTTTTAAGTTTTAAGTTAATGGACGTCAATATAACCTAGAGATAAAAGATACTGAATCTAATATGTGTAACCAACCTCAAAGAAAGATCGATTCAATCACATAATCAACAGCATAATCAATACGCAACATATACTCATGCACATCATAAGATTAAATCCATAACAAACTACGAAAATCGTACTACATAAACAAATCAAACAATGAATCATCTCCTTCGGACAGTTATAAAAATGTTTAACCAGACATGAGAATAAAACTAAAACCAAAACCAAAACCAAAACCAAAACCAAAACCAAAACCAAAACCAAAACCAAAACCGAAATCATCATTAAATACAAGTTCGGAGACCAAAAAACAGTAAAGAAATAACCTAGTAGGTCAAATCTTACTAATTACAATGTTAGATCTTCGACTCTCTCGTCTTTTCGTTTGTTTCTCCTCTAAACCACACTCCACTAGCCTTTTTCATCGCTTAGCCGTCAAAAGTATCTCTTTAGGGTTTTCCATTGCGTGGTATAAATAGGCCGCCCAAAGTAGGGTTTTGACTGGAGTAAGTAGGGGTACGGTTGTACCTTCATTAATCTGGGCCAACTAGGGTTCTGTTTCATTCCTTATTTGTCTCTTTAACGAAGGGATGATAGTTTTATGGTTTAAAATTTAGTTTGAAACGAGATCTATATATAATGTTAAGGGTTAAATTTTTTTCTTGTATAATTCCGAACAACTAGTCAAAGAGGAGGGACCCACCCCAACGGGTACTCCATCCTCAGTATCATTAGCAAAACCGCAAGGCACCTTGTCGAGCCACACCTTGCCACATCACGGGAGTCACGTCACCCTCGCCGCGACTTACCCCGCTTGCGGAATGAATGTTACTCCCTCCTCCCTGAAAAAAAAACCCTTATTATATGGTCTTTACATGAGAAACTTCGATAGAAAATTTGCAAAAGTCCACTAAGATGCTATAGCACATGCAACACCAATTTATGAATAAATACTTGAAGAAAGTTGGACTATCTCTCCATAGAAAATAGAAATCGGTGTTGCACCTATTAAAATATTGTTTTCACCTTAACGATGGGACACTTTTATGTTTTCATTTTTGTGTATATTTTATTTAAAATACCACTTTGTTTTACTTTATATATGAATTGTTACTATCCACGTATTTTTAGCTATTTCAACATAATCATGATATTCTATATAATGTATTTGTACTTTGAATAGCTATTTCAACATAATCATGATGTTCTATATAATGTATTTGTACTTTGAAAAATACTGTGTTTGTATTGTGTAATATATAACTTTTGAAATTTGTACCTCTATAAATACTGTGTTTTTATATTGTGTAATACATAACTTTTGAAAATCACAACATGAAAGAAAAAGTTAAAAAAAGGAAAGCAACAATATTAAACTTCAATACAAAATAAAAGAACTAACATTGACAATTGACTTTTTAAATACAAAATAGAAGAAAATAAACTAAAAAAGTAAAAAGGAACTGGATCGCGTAGATGACAGCAAATAGAATGAGCCAGAATATTCAAAGATCATCATCATATTGACAACTAATAATAAACTATGGAATACTAATATGCCAAAGATATAACTTAAAAGGTGTCAACATAAAGTAATATTATTCATTTAATATCATTCAAAAGTTACAATATTTCCGAAATTTAAAAATTAACAATCCGCAAGTTAATTAGTTTACTTCAAATTCACACCAGGTTATTTATTAAGTGAGTTCTATTAAGCTTATTTATTAAAGGTGTCAGTATTGCTTGAGTTTGAGTTGATTGTTAATTAACATTTATGTATTGTTATCTCAAAAATTGTCCGGACTGGAAACCGCTACATAGCAGATTTAGCTAGTATGCTTAAACCATCTTCATTTGGACAAGTAAGTCCGACCAGTTGAATAGACGAAACAAATCGTTGTTTAGTTTTAAAAAATATGTATCTAAAAAGCTCATTTATTGATTCATGACTAATCTTTACTCTATATTTTGTTAGCAATATATCCGATAACATTTCCAAATGTCGTTGCCAAGGGCAACAATTCCACTCTAATGGAAAAGTAATATCGTGTGTCACTAACTTTCATTTACGTTGTTTCAAAACAATTTAATACATTCAGATTGGTATAAAAGCAACAAATTATTAATCAAAGGCAAACAAAGTTACTTGTTTGTTAGAGCCATATTGCATTTAGTAATGAAAAAGTTAGAAATGCTACTAGTCACATTATCCATATAAGTTACTATCAACTATAAATTATTGTTTAAATTGTTATAATCCATCTAACCTTTTATAAGATTGTTTTTTATCTTTAGTTATTTATAACGTGATCTAACTTGATCCAACTAATCTATACCATAAATAAATAACTGGTTGTGTCACATATCAAACTTTATGAGTCCAGAATTCTTTTCCTGCTTCTCTTATTTCACCATTATCTCTTAGGTTTAAACTTTTAAAAGATTAATAAAAAAGTAATAGTAATAAACATGTTACCACTTTCAATAGAGTAATTTCAAAGTTCGTCCTTTATGTATGTCTAATACATCAAATTATGTCCTTTATCTTTAATAACCTCAGAAAACATACTTAATGTTTGAAAAACCATTCAGGTTATGTCCTTTACCCTAAACCTAGTTTGTTTTCCCAGTTAAGTCAGGTCACGTGAGAAGCACATGAGGGCATTAATGTCATTCTACCTACCCATTATTGTGCCCTGTTATAAAAACCCTAAACCTCACCATCATCTTCTCCATCTTTCAATCAGCTGCACATACGTAACCCTAATCCCCAATTCGTCCCCCCTGCAAGTCACCCTCAAATACGCAATCGTGCAAGAGAAAACAACAATGGTGCTATGTGAATGCGGGAAAGAAGCTGTAATTGTGACATCTTGGACTAATCGCAATCCTGGCCGTCGTTTCTATGCATGTCCTGATCAGGTATGCGATAATTAGGGTTTTGTAATTGATTTGTACCTGAAATTGAAACTTGTTCTGTCTGTGTTAATTAGGGCTCGGATTGTCGATTCATTGGTTGGGTTGATACAAGGTGTCAAAGGTGTGTTGACATCATACCTGGACTGCTTAGGGGAAAGAACCATGCTGAAGAACAGAAGAACAAGCTTGAGGTCAGAGTCAAAGAAAGTGAAGAAGAGGTTATGAAACTGAAGAAGTGGTTGATTATCAGTTGGATATGTTTCATTTGTTATATAGTGTATTTCTAGTGTAATTTTGGTCTGTGATTGCTGGTATCTAATGTAATTTTGACATCATGTAATGAAAATTTTGGTATAGTGTTGTTAGAAGTTGTGCAATAAGCTTTGTAAATCTCTGACATGTCCGAGTATGAAACACCTGACAATTTGCAATAAGCTTTGTAAATAAACCACATTGTGCATAACCAACTAGGATATCATACCAAACACTTCATAATCCATTACACTGCATAAGTTAAAGACTGACCCAAAAACCTGTTCAAAAGACAGCCATTCCATGTTCAACCTAATACATAAGTACATAACCACTAAAAGTTTTCAAAAGACATAAACTAACCCTTAAACATGTTCAAGACCAAAAGACACAACCCTAAATCATAAAGACAACCCTAAACAGTAGCATCCCTTTTGCAAGTCCTTGTGTTATGTCCCACATGTCCACACTTGCCACATTTTCCCTTGGTGTGTTTCTTGGACAGCCTTCCACTGTGAGTCATTTCCTCCATTTCTAATGCAGACCTTTTCCTTGCCTTCTTGGGTCTGCCCACCTGCTTATGATGATTTGGTGGTGTAAGGGTGGTAGGAACTTGAGATTTGACCCATAAAGACCTTCCATTGATAGGGTTAACCTTGAAAGCATAAACCTGCTTCCACCTAGCCATTGTGTAGATGGGATTACACCAACTCTCTAATGAACCCACCCTTCTACCATTAGTAGCCATGTTCCATATTGTTGCAACAGCATGCCTACATGGCATTCCTGTAAATTAAATGGATTAGCACATTAGTACTACACACCAAACAAGTAAACAATACAACAAAAGTACCTGTGATCTCCCAAGCTCTGCAAGCACATGTCCTCTTAGCCAAATCCACAACCCTTGCATGATTTGGTTTACCACTTACTGAAAATATATCCCCTCCATTCCATTGTACATGATAAAATGCAGCATCTTTTTTGATTGTCTCCAGCTTTAGGGCAGCAAAGGGTGTAAGCAGGCCTTCACTAAAAGGCCTCCTAATCCAAGATCTCACTCAGCTAAAGCAACCAACAGGTGTGCGGAATCCACCTGATGATCAACCACTGTAGATGAAACACAAGAATGCAAGGATTTGAGAGAGAAATCAAGAATACACTGAGTATTCTTGATGAAGATGAATGACGTCACTCACACAAAGCGCCGCCAGACAAAACACAATGATTAGGGCACAGAAATTCACACAGAAATTGTTACCTTGTCTATTCCATATTAATGTATATATACAAGGTGAAACCCGGACTTTCAAGACTAACTAGAAAGCCCGGACAAACATAAAGCACAAAGCTCAGAGCTTTTGCCACAAAACTCAGACAAAGGCTAAACTATACAAAACTCTGACTAACCAGAATCCTTCCAAACCTTGGACAAATTGTCCCTAGGAACTTCTTGGGACCAACTAACATAAAACTCTGACCAAGAGCTCCTTCCAAAACTTGGACAAATTGTCCCTAGGAACTTCTTGGGACTAACTATTGGCACTTGTACAATAAAGACCCTAAATATTGGAAGACTTGCACTTATCACCAAAAGTGCATTAACAAACTCCCCCTTGATCAGTGCATGGTCTTCATTGAACTTGAGATCTTCATCCTTTCATTGGTAACATGGGAGTCATGCACTTATCACCTAAGGTGCATTAACAAACTCCCCCTTGATCAGTGCATGGTCTTCATTGGTCTTGAGATCTTCATCCTTTCTTCGAGAGCTGCTTCCTGCCCAGACCTTGTTCTTCACACAGAACTGAACCACCTTGATGAACTGGTCAGCTAGAACACGATCTTTTTCAATGTATTTTAGAGGCAGGCGCCGAAGCTTCTTCAGACAGGCCAAATCAGATCCAACACTTTAGTAATCTCAACCGTCACTTTCTTTTCAGAAATCACTTGTCACTTTCTTTTCAGAAATCACTGCTTCCCCAGTCTTGAGATGCATGATCCAGACGCACACAGCTTCTCCAAATCTTCCATCTTGTGATGAACGATCCAGATGCACACAGCTTCTCCAAATCTTCAATCTTGAGATGAACGATCCAGACCTGAAACACTTAACCCCGGATTAAGAAACTTGACCCCGGAGACATCGGCCCAAACCTGGATCCCAAAAATAACTTCCAATACCCCAGAATAAACAATTGAAATATTAAACAACCAACATTTAATAACTTATTTAAACAATTTTCACAACCCTAGAGTATTCTTAATAAGATAACTCGCACATAGAAACAAGAAAGCAAAATCTTTTTGTGGTTTTTTTTTTTTCAATTTTTGACTGAAATGGAAAATAAACCTAGAACGTATTTACACTAATTATCTTTTTGTGAAGTCGGAGCAAAGGAATCATATCGGTTTTACTGTCAGTACCCAACACAAGAACTATAGCATTTAGCTTTAATGTTTTAGAATGATGTTGACAGTTCAAGACGTTCAACGGTATTGTGGTCCACTTAAGTTTTAGCACGCTTTCGAACACTGTTTTCGAGATATGGAATTAAGTGTATTAAGCTGACAGTAACTATGTTTACCCACCTCAGAATATACTCCCGTATCAAGGTATGCGCGAGAGATCATCTTACTGGTGAGTATACCATTTATCATCTGTTTTTGACGTATAAGCTAATGTGAGATACTCACTTATTTGGGATTGAAAACAAGTCCTTTGTGATAGAATCACTTATTGAGGAGGAACTTGAATTTCAGATGCAAAGGGCACAGGAGCAAGTTCTTTGTGATAGAATCACTTATTGAGGAGGAACTTGACTCCCGCAAAATTTTGTGGGACATGTGATTGTTTATCACTTATTTGGGTCGAATGCATCAAGAATTAAGGATATTTACACGTATGTATGGTATCATGGAAGATCTAGACTTGCGTCCCCGTTGTTTTCCGGTAAAAGAAACAACCATGATACCCAGATGATAAACAGCATAAAGACCACGTATCTCAGAACCTCGGCAATCAATCAAACGAAATTACGGTACCAAGACCATATATCCGAGAGATGCGCCACACGAGTTATGCAGTTCATTATGTTTATATACCAAAGACAGGTTCTTATTTACGCGTAAAACCTACCGATGCAACGTATAATGAAGCTGTCACATTTAATAGTTAATCTCATATATATATATATATATATATATATATAGCCATAGTCCTGCACCAGATACGACTAACCGATGTACTATCACTTCCCTTATATCTCAACACGACTTCATTTTAGATTTTTCCTATGTTTTTGTATTTTTTCTGAAATTTATCCTACAACTAAGTAAAATATTTTTGGAGTTTTTCAATTTTACAAAAGCGGTAAGAACTATACAGAAAAGATAAAATAAAGTTTCTATGCGAGTTTGGAAAGCATTTTACTCTGGGTTGATCATGCCAATCATTCGGACCAGATTTTCAAATCTAGCCCGATCGAATGTTTTCGTAAACAGGTCGGCAAGATTATCCAAGGTGTCTACCCTAACCACTTCTATTAACCCCTTCTCAGCACAGTCGCGAATAAAATGATGCCTAACATCTATGTGCTTAGTGCGTGAGTGATTAACAGGATTGTTTGTTATGGAAATGGCAGAGTTATTATCGACAAGGATAGGAGTTCGAGTAAAATTCAAACCGTAGTCCCTCATTTGCTGCTGAATCCACAAAACCTGAGCACAACAGCTTGAAGAAGCAATGTACTCGGCCTCGCACGTGGATAGAGAAACGGCAACTTGCTTTTTGCATTGCCAAGAGACAAGACGGTTTCCAAGAAGTTGTGCGCCGCCAGAGGTTGACTTTCTGTTCATCCGGCACCCTCCGAAATTTGCGTCAGCATACGCCATAAAATCGAGACCACCTTCGGCTGGATACCACAATCCAAGCTTAGGCGTTCCTTTCAGATATCTGAAAATACGCTTGACAGCTTTCAAGTGCGACTCCTTCGGAGTTGATTGGTACCTAGCACACAAACAAACAGAGAACATAATATCTGGTCGTGAAGCAGTAAGATACATCAATGAACCTATCATTGCTCGATATAGAGTCGGATCCACTTCAGGATCTTTCTCATCATCGGGTGAAAGCTTGAGATTTGTCGGTAGAGGCGTGTCATAGGGTAAGCTATCTTCCAATCCAAATCTTTTGAGAATCTCGTGGACATACTTTGTCTGATGCACGTACGTCCCGGTTTTTTCTTGACTCACTTGAAGACCTAAAAAGAATGATAACTCGCCCATCGCGCTCATTTCAAACTTTGACTTCATCACCGTCTCAAACTCACGACACAACTCTTCATTTGAAGAACCAAAGATTATGTCATCAACGTAAATTTGCACGATCAGAAAATCTCCCCCTTTCTTCAAAATGAACAGTGTGGAGTCGATTGCGCCACGCGAGAACCCATGCTCCAAAAGATGCTTTGACAACGTCTCGTACCATGCTCGAGGAGCCTGATGGAGACCATAGAGAGCCTTGTCCAACAAATAGACCTTGTTGTCTAACCCTGGAGCTTCGAAACCCGGTGGTTGGGACACATACACAGTTTCATGCAATTTGCCGTAAAGGAACGCGCTTTTCACATCCAACTGATAGACTTTGATACGCATGTGTGCAGCAAAGGCTAGAAACAAACGAATAGCTTCCAGTCTTGCCACCGGTGCATAAACTTCTGTATAATCAATCCCTTCCTCCTGATTGAAGCCTTGAACAACCAACCGTGCTTTGTTTCGGACAACGACACCCTTATCGTCTTTCTTGCACTTGAAAACCCATTTCGTGTTGATTGCATGTTGGCCTTTTGGAAGATCGACCAAATTCCACACCTTTAACTTGTCGAACTGAGCTAACTCTTCTTGCATCGCCTCACACCAAGAATTATCCTTCAGAGCCATTTGATAGTTCTTCGGCTCTATCTGAGAGATAAAACATTCATGCAGGCTAAGATTGTAGATTTCTTCTTTCTTGATAGCAGAGAACAGACATTGCATCTCTGAAATACTCCTTCGCGTTTGCACTCCCGCATTTGGATTCCCAATAATATTATCAACAGGATGATGAATATTTGTTCTTGGAACTGGGATTGCCGGAGCTTGAAGGTTGTTTCCCAAATTTGATTGAATATCCCCGTCAGCATTTGCATTACTAGAAGAAGCTTGATCATTACCAGAAGACGCATTAGCATTTGGATATGCTGAAAAGTCAACGTATAGATCACCACTTGTAGTTTGAGCAGTTGCATTGGGGATCTGCTCAGCAACAACATCATTTACTGTCGAAGAATCAGCGACTGGAACACTCGAAGACACATTAGTTGGAATACTTGCTCTCCAGCTCGCATCCACTTCATCTTTGTTCACAAGATGTGTGTATACAACCTCCGAGTCTTCTTCTGAAACATCAGGAAGATCAAACGAATCAAATAATTTATCATAATCATAACCGCTTTTGGGACCGAATTCGGACGGTGGAGGATCAAAACTCAAAGGAGTTATGTCAAACACGATCTCCACTATTCGCTTCTTGATGTTATAAACGCGTTTGTTTGGAGTTCCATTGGCATAACCCAAAAAGAACCCAATTTCACCAACTTCCCCCATTTTCGGAGTATCTTTGGTGCGTTTGATAACACACTTAATCCCAAAAGGCTGAAACCCAGATAGGTTCGGTTTCCTGTTTTCAAGCAATTCATAACACGTTTTATCTTCTCTTTTGACAGTAAGCACATGATTTAACACATAACATGCAGTGTTTACCGCCTCGGCCCAGAAGAAAATTGGCAATTTAGATTCAGAAAGCATAGTGCGGGCTGCCTCAATTAGGGTACGATTCTTCCGTTCTGCAACTCCGTTCTGTTGAGGAACATATGGAGCGCTGAACTGATGAATTATTCCCATTTCCCGACATAACTCATCCATATACTGATTCTTAAACTCAGTGCCGTTGTCACTTCGGATTTTCTTAATAGGAAGTGAATAATTTTTCTCAAGTTGTTTGAATAAATCTCTTAAAATACCAGCGGTTTGATCCTTTGTTTTTAAGAAAAATACCCATGAGTAACGTGAGAAATCGTCAGTGACAACTAAGCAATAAGACATACCACCAATGCTAGCAACATGGATCGGGCCGAAAAGATCCATGTGAAGCAACTCAAGTGGTTTTTGGATTGAGTTAACTGTTTTCGGTTTATGAGGCTTTCGTTTAATTTTTCCTTTTTCACATGATTCACATTTGTTGTGCATATTGAAACTACGTAAAGGAACCCCCAACACCAAGTTGTTTTTCACTAAGTGGTTCATTTTTCGTAGATGCACGTGGCCCATTCTCCTATGCCAGAGATACGATTGATCTTCAGTCGCCTTTGAAAGTAGACAAGTCACTGGAGCAGACGAGTTAAACAACAGGCGCATGTCCATGACATATGTGTTATTCACCCTTGGAGCCCTCATAACGATCCAATCTTCAGGAACAACAAATCCCGGACGCAAAATGAAGCAAGCTTTATCAGTGAACAACATCGTGTACTTGTTATCACAGATTTGAGAAACCGACATCAAGTTATGCTTCAGTTCTTCAACGTAGTTCACTTTATGCAGCGTGATTTTTCCATTCGACACAGAGCCTTCACCGGTGATGTAACCACCCTTTTCACCGGCAAAATTCACATAACCACCACGAAATTGTTTAAAATTGTTCAATAATTCTTTATTTCCTGTCATGTGTCTGGAACAGCCACTATCGATATACCAAATATAGATAGCCCTCTTCAGCTGCTCCTACACTCCCCAACAAAAATTTAGTTAGAGTGTGGGACCCAAGCCATGATGGTCTTGGGTCGTCCTGATTCGTCAACATAAGAAAACTCTTTGAAATAACCATCATCGCCTCTGTGTCCACCATTTCCATTTCGGAAATTGTTGGAATGAGTCCCCGCAAATCGTGGATTATACGGAGTTGACGATCTGTTGGTATAACCAGAGTTTCCATACCCTCGGCTTCCATAGTTTTGGTAGTTGTAATTTTGATTCCTGGGAGGCTCAAAATTCCTACCAAATCTAGGAGCATCTTCGTGTCTTGAGAATGATCGTGGATGATTATCCGAATGCGGTCTTTGATTTGGAAATCGGGGGGTGACGCATTTCGATCATTCACGAATCTGTTCTGAGCATGAGGTCTAGCATAGTTGTTGTTCGAACCTCCAGAACGTTTGTCATTCTCAACTCCTTGAAAGGTGACATGATTTTGTCGTCTGTGAGGGGTTTTCTCACGAGTATCATGTCTTTGAGGTACATTTTCTGCCCCACGGTTAATAACAACGGGTTTCTCCTCTTGATCCTGATTTTGTTGTGCTTTAACATTTGGTTTAACAACTGGTTTTACTTCTTGTTTAATCACTTTGTTTTTCTCAACCTTTTGATTTTTGCCATTTTTCTTTTCGACATTAACTGATTCATTTTGTGGTTTTTCAACAAAAGGTTTCTTTTGATCAGGATCAACAAGTGATTTACCCCTGTCATCTGGACAGTCTGCTGCTAAGTGTCCTTTCCCACGACACTTGTAGCATTTGCGAATTTTCGCAGCGTTCTTCGGACGTTCCTCATGATCGGTCGAAGATGATGAGGCGTTGGTGGAATTTTTCAAAATTTGGTTCACAAACTGAGAGTTGGAACCTGTTTCGATTTTTACTTCTTCTTTGACAAAATCCTCCCCTTTAACAAACTCAGTTTTAGGGATATTTTTCAAAGTCTTTTTAGTTTTCCCACGTGACTTAGGTTTTGACTTCTCATTTTGAACTTGATTGAAAATTTCTAAAATCTTGTTGCTTATCAAATTTTCAATATTTTCAAGGTTCACCTCATTTTTCTTTGAAATTCCACTCTTCTTCGACTGATCTGAGTCAGTGACTTCATCTGGTTCAGATTCTGACTCACTTTGTGGTTCAACTGTCAGAGGGGTCGTTGGCACAAAATTTGCCAATTCAGGATCGATGCTTGGCATTGATGTATAATTATGGTTTACCGGTGGAGGCACCTTGTTATAACCAATGCCGAACATTTCTTCCTTAGATTCTTTGAGACGTTGGCTGTTAATACAGAAATTCATCACTTCAGATGAATCCCTGAATTTTTCAATCTTTCGTTGCAAATCTAAAATCAGATTATCTTTTTCCAAAATGATTTTGTTCTTTTCCAAAACACAATTTTGACTTATTTCAAGTTCAGATTTTAATTCCTGTTTTTTAAGATTTCCCTTAGCCACAAGTCTCTCAAATTCAGAGATATCATTTTTCAGTGCTTTTATCTTAATTCGGTGTTCTTTATCCGAATTAGACAAAACAGCAATGAGTTCTCTGGATTTTTCTAAATCTGCAATTAAGTTTGTGTTATGAAGTGCATATCTATCTATCTTAGTCACAAACTCAACACGTCTAGCACATCGCTTATCTACAGAAGATGATTTTACCTCAATGCCAGCCATGAATGCACAAGCCTCGTTTTCTATGGAGTTTTCTTCCAACCTTTTAGCTTCTGCATCCGCAAATTGCTGCATTTCGGCTGTGGAGATGTTGAATTCAAAGCGTTCTCCCTTTTCTCCATCTTCTGTCTTGCTAGACTTCTCAACAGACTCTTCAATCGATGGATTTTCATTTTCAGCAACATTCCCCGAATCCAATTCTTCCCCAATAACCTCAGCTACAACTGCAAGCTCCTCAATGCTAGTCTCTTCGACAACCTCTTCACACACTTCTTCGTTCACAATTTCAGCTATAAATGCTTGTGACACAATAGCTCCCGAAATGTCTTCCAAAGCACAACCCCAATCATAAGGCTCAGTCACACTCTGTAGAGGTTGAGCCACCATAGCGTTGTTTGTCGAAGGTGTAAGATTTTCAGACCCACTTGAACGAGCACTTGAGTTAGAGGTACCAGCTGATGAATTGTTGTGGGGTCTTGAATTATTTCCTCGGGAATTGTTGTCAGATCTTTCCATTTTCGGCTTTCGATAATCACGTGCGAAATGCCCGTAGATCCCGCAGTTGTAACACTTTACCTTTGACATGTCGACCCCCATTCGAGTCTTAGTCTGACCTCCTATGAACTTCCTACCCGTCTTCAACAGAAACTTCTTCGCTCTTCGGACTAACAGTGCCATATTGAGTTGTAGATCAAGTTCTTCCATTTCGTCTTGATCTATCTCATCAAAGTCCTCATCGAGACTTGACGATTCAACGAGCTTTCCAAGACAGAAGTTCTCGTAGGCAGTCATGAAGGACGCCAACAGACTCATGTTTTCTTCAATCATCTTTAAACAGCTTGCATCTATCTTAGGAATGTTCAGGCTTGTTCCTTGAGATTTCTGAGCTCCACTAGAAGAGTACATCCCTTGATTTGAATTGTTTGATCCACCTGAACTGTCATTGTTGCTTATGAAGGCGTGTTCACTTGCAGGACCTTCATTTTCCGAATACAAAGCAACACCGACTCCACCATTACTACCCTTATCCGTTGGTTTCGAAGCCTTATACAACTGAGGATCTTGGATCTTCTCGAAATCAGATGCTTGATCTTCCATATTCCAAGCGTAACCCCTCAGCTTCTGAAACAGCTTCTTCCAATGTAAGCTCTTCGTAGAGAACACCCTCTCTGATCAAAGCGGTGTACATATTCCATTCTCTCGAAAGACAATTCAGAAACTTCTCAACCTTCTCGAATTCAGTGTAGATACCCTCTTTACTTCTATCAAGTTCGCTCAGCAGATGATAAAATCGATTCACTGTGTCATCAAATGATTCATTCTTCAAAGCCTTGAACACAACGAATTGAGTCTTCAAACGTTCGAGACGTCGTTTCTTGTACATTTCGTTTCCTTCATATCGCTGGATCATACTATCCCATAATTCCTTTGAGCTATTTCTCTTACGGAACGTATGAAGTATAGATTGTGTCATTGCCATCGTTATCATTGACATAGCTTTCTCTTCACAGTCATAAAATTTCTTCTGATCGTCCGTGAGAGCCAGATACGTATCAATCGTCAACGTACGTACTGGAGTAGCTCCACATCCTTTAACGATACACAACCAGATTTTGATGTCTTTTGCTCGCACATATCTTTCAAAGCGCTCCTTCCACTCAGGAAAATCAAGCTCGTTTATCAACAACGGAGGTTTGTCGCTACTTCCTACCTCAGCATTGTGCTTGAGGTTTTGCACCATTGTAGTCAGATTGTTGTTTGCCATTTCAGAAAACAACAGAGAGTTCCAAAGCAAGAACTGTGTCACAGAAGACTTTTTCCAAGTTCAAACTGAAATGTCTGAGCTTTAATCAGAGTGTGAAACCCGGATCAGAGAACCTGAAATAAAACACAAACAAAGCTCGGACTACACTGTTAGAACTTTAAACTCAGACACCCTAAGAGATTAAAAAATTCGGACAGATTCTAAACTTAACAGAAAGGTCGGACTCTATTATATATAAAACTCGGACACTAAACTCATAAAAGAAAGTCGGACTCTAATATATATTAAAAAAACTCGGACACTATGTGTTGAAATAAGGAAACTCGGACTCAATGTATCAACTAGAACTCAGACTCAACAACCTATAAAAAACTCGGACTCAATATCTATATAATAAAATTTGGACCTTATGAATGTAATTAAAACTCAAGACAAAATAAAGAACTCGGACTAATGGATGCTATAGGAAACTCGGACTAGAGACACATTAAAAAAAATTCGGACATAATAAGTTCTAAAAGAACTCGGACACAAAATTAACAAAAGATCGGACAACTAAAAAATAACAAAACTCGGACTTGATATACTAATTCAAAACTCGGACTCTATGAATATTGAAAGAAACTCGGATTAATCTAAGACTTAAAACTCGGACCAGTAAGCAAAAAACTCGGACTCTATAAAAATTCGGACTCACTATAACACTTACTAAACTCGGACCAAAGACTTTTAAACTCGGACACTATAACTATAATTAAAAAAATTCGGACCTAGAATAATAAATAAACTCGGACTAAAGTTATGATAAAACTCGGACTCTCTCTATATATTTAAAGAACTCGGACTAATCTAATATATGAAAAACTCGGACTAATCAAATAATAACAAAAAATTCGGACACTACTTAACTTAAAACTCGGACTAGAGACACAAAGAAACAAGAAACTCGGACTCTACAACCTATAAAGGAACTCGGACAATACTAATAAAAGAACTCGGACTCAGGGACTCACCTAAAAGTCGGACTATTTTATCAAAAAGAAGAAAATTCGGACAAGACACAAGGTGAAAACTCAGACTCAAATAACTCTAAAAAGGAAAACTCGGACTAGGGCAAAGCTCAGACAGAATTTGAAAACTCAGACAAGTCTCAAAACTCAGAAGAAACCAATCTTCGGAGTATCTCCCCAATGTGACTACACACTGGTTCAACAATACCCCGGAGACACAAACACAAAGTGTAAACCACGGACCAAGCTTCCAAAGATCAAAACTCAGAATCTTTATCACCTTCAAAGCTCTGTATGAACAAGAACAAAAACCCCTGTAAAACCCAGATGAAGAAAACACTAAAAACTCACTAAACTACTCAAAATCCATCATCAAATCACTAGATATGAATGAAGAATCATGAATAAAACACAAAAACTCACTAAACTCTCACTAAACCCTATCAAAGTAAGAACTATTCTCACCAAAACCTTCAAACTAAGAACACCTACAGTAGTATGAGCACACTGCTCTGATACCACTTGAAAGGCCTCCTAATCCAAGATCTCACTCAGCTAAAGCAACCAACAGGTGTGCGGAATCCACCTGATGATCAACCACTGTAGATGAAACACAAGAATGCAAGGATTTGAGAGAGAAATCAAGAATACACTGAGTATTCTTGATGAAGATGAATGACGTCACTCACACAAAGCGCCGCCAGACAAAACACAATGATTAGGGCACAGAAATTCACACAGAAATCGTTACCTTGTCTATTCCATATTAATGTATATATACAAGGTGAAACCCGGACTTTCAAGACTAACTAGAAAGCCCGGACAAACATAAAGCACAAAGCTCAGAGCTTTTGCCACAAAACTCAGACAAAGGCTAAACTATACAAAACTCTGACTAACCAGAATCCTTCCAAACCTTGGACAAATTGTCCCTAGGAACTTCTTGGGACCAACTAACATAAAACTCTGACCAAGAGCTCCTTCCAAAACTTGGACAAATTGTCCCTAGGAACTTCTTGGGACTAACTATTGGCACTTGTACAATAAAGACCCTAAATATTGGAAGACTTGCACTTATCACCAAAAGTGCATTAACAAACTCCCCCTTGATCAGTGTATGGTCTTCATTGAACTTGAGATCTTCATCCTTTCATTGGTAACATGGGAGTCATGCACTTATCACCTAAGGTGCATTAACATTCACTTTTCTCTATAACCTTTAAAACTTTGACAATTCTTCTCATCAAGTACTCTCTGATGTATTCAAGGGCAGAAATAATGGGCTTGTCTCTACCATCCAAGATCTTGCCATTATAAACCTCACACATGTTGTTCAATAACACATCAGATATTGCCCTGCCTGTAGAACAGTTAGAACAGTTTACAACACTTCTAGATAATATATTATGCAAGACAGTTAGAACAGTTTACAACATACCAGAGAAATATGACCTAGACCAATGCAGTGGTGGGATTTTGGACAACCATAGGTGGGCCTCCTTGTTGAAAGCCTTTAGTTCATCCATTGCAATCTGAAATTCAGGAACAGTTGTTGCACATGCACACTCCAAAGCATTTCCTTGTACAGACTCCCTTTAAAAGTGACTTTCATATTCTCATGAATATGCCTCAAACAGTATCTGTGTTCAGCATTGGGATACAACCTGTTAACAGCTTGAAGTATACCCTGTTCAATTCAAGAAGTTAGTATATGAGTTGATACAAATGCAAAGTATACAACATTACTAAACATACCTTCTGTCTATCAGATACAAATGTGAAGTTTGAGTTTCTGTGCAGATCCAGATCATCTCCTAACAGTTCTAGAAACCAAGTCCAGGAGTTGATGTTTTCAGCCTCTACAATTGCATAGCATACAGGGTATATTCCATTGTTAGGGTCTATACCCACAGCACTCAGTATTTGACCTGGGAATGGTCCCTTCATGAATGCACCATCCAGACCCAACAGATCCCTCCCAATGGCCTTAAAACCCTGTTTTAAGGCACCCAAACATACATATATCCTTTTAAACTTTCTAGTTGTTTCCCTATGATCAGAAGGTGGTTCAACCTCTAACCTAACAGTAGAACCTGGATTCTTATCTTTCTGCTCAAGAATGTAGTCTCTTAGCAAAGCATACTGTGAGATGTAGTCTCCTTCAACATGTTTCTTTGCTTTTGTCTTTGCCCTGTATGCCTTCTGCTTAGAAACACCAACTGCATATCTTCTCTGGAACTGTTCTTGCACAGCAGTAACTGGAATATTAGGATTTTCTTCAATTTGTTCTATCATTTGTTCAGACAAGAAGGTGTCCATGCAAGCCCTATTTTTTCTAGATTGACAGCATTTATGTTCACTTATGTATGTTTTGACCATCCAAGATTCAGTACCACTAACTTTAGATATTAACAAAGCCCAAGGACATAAATATTCCTCAGGTTTTGTCATCTTCCCCCTTCCACCAACATTTACCACTTCAGCCCCCTCCTTGTCTTTGTTGTTCACATCAGCCCCCTCCTTGTCTTTGTTGTTCACATCAGCCCCCTCCTTGTCTTTGTTGTTCACATCAGCCCCTCCTTGTTTTTTTTGTTTACTTTAGAACCCCTGATATTACCTTTTCCTTTACCTTTCACATCTGCCACCTTTTGTTTCCCTTTTCCTTTACCTTTCACATCTGCCACCTTTTGTTTCCCTTTTCCTTTACCTTGCACATCTGCCACTTTTTCTTTCCCTCTTCTGCTTCTTTGAGTATCAATATGGACACCATTATCATCAATCTCAAAATCTGGTAGCATGCCATGACAAACTGCCCTTACCCTTGTATTATCATCCTTCACAATCTTAATACACCTCCTATTTTCAACAGCATACTTGTTAATCAGCCTCTTGCCTTCTTTTTTGGTACTAAATACCTGGCCTAAGTAAAAGTTTGCCAAGTTTTCATGTTCCTTTCTAATGGTTCTTAGGTGGTGTCTCCTAAGGCTAGTCTCAACATCATCAGAATCCGAGCCACTTGGAAACTTATCATTGTCTAACACTTCATCTCCCAAATCTATATCTTGATGATTGCCTGCCATATTGTCTTCTATTTCTAAATCAATGTTCAACCTATAATCTGTCATATCAACCTCAAGATCTACCATGGCATTATCCTCATCAACAATAAAATCACTATCATTCTCTTCACTACCTTCATCTTCTTGATCCTCTTCTTCCTGATCATGCACACTATCCTGGAAAACCTCCTGATCTTGTACATTATCCTGGGGAACCTCCTGATCTTGCACATTATCCTAGGCAAACTCATGTTCATGCACAATATCTTGATGTTCCTGTTCATGCACATTATCTTGATGTTCCTGTTCATGCACATTATCTTGATGTTGCTGATCATGCACATTATCCTCCAGGAAATCATCGAAATCAAAGTCACCAATATCAGCTTCTTCCAGCACACTACTTGACTGTCCACCTACATCTGATTGTCCAAACACACCTGATTGTCCACCTACACTACTTGACTGCCCCAACACACTTGATTGTCCATCCTCACTAGAATGGTTGCCTACACTTTTAAAGACTATTGATGCTGGGACAAGAGCATAAGGTCCAGGATCATCTATCTCTTCTATAGTAAGAGGGTTCAGAGGTTTTACTGGTGGGTTGAAATACTCCTTTATGTTAGTTAACCCATGCGTGGTATACAACTCAATTAGCTTATGCTCTTCAACATGTGCAGATGTAACACCTCGGAAATTTACGTCCAATAATGCATTGACACGTGGCATAGGCTTTGGATATGTGAAAACATACTTTAGAGGGACTAAAGTTGACAAACAGTGAAACTATGGGAATATAAGGGTCCAAAGTGTCAACAATGGAAAAATAGGCTCTACAATAACCCTACATGGTGTTTATAATCCTAAACGGATATATCATGGATCATACAAAGCGGAAAATGAAAGAAAGTGAGGAATTGCAAACTACAGGGGCTAATTGTGTCAACATGTTGAATGTATACCTCTGAGTGATCTTTTGGCAAACCCGAAGCTTTGTAATGATAAAATATACTCACTAGAATATGTGGTAAAAATTTCATGAAGTTTCGTTATCGTATGAGAAAGTTATGACCAAAACCGTGCACGAAGGGTTAAATGCGTCAACGTTGAAATTCGTGACTTTTCGGGTAAGCACAAAGTTAACCAGGGACTTTACCATGTTTGTAAATGTCCCAAGGTCCTTAAAAATCATATTTGAGGGTCTAATGTGCAAGAAAAATAGCTAAAACCACGTAACAAAGGACCAAGGACCAAAACATCAACATTTAGAAGGTTTTTGTGGATCAGAAGAAGCCAGGCGACCCGCCTGGGGTTCTTAAGCGGGCCGCGTGACCTGCCCAGCGACAGAAAACAGCCAGATGTCAGTTATGGATCTGATTTCGAGTTGTAACCAGCTGTATCCGACTCCAGGGCCTCACCAATGGGATTACATGCATTTAGGGGCACTTGTAACCATCCTACAACATCAGAGACTCATGTGGCATCTTCAAATGAGATCAAAGTTTACATAAAAGGGGTCTTGAAGCTTACAACATTCAACACTTGCAATTACAAAAATTCACAAGACCATCTCTGGAGCTTTCTGGACATCAAGGCATCTTCCTAGTGATCTCTAAGCTTATTTAGGACCATTGTAAGTGATCATAACTCTTTCAAATTCGTTCTAGCTTAGTTTATTAACCGAAAGTCAATCCGTCGTAAATTTAGTTTGACTTTACGATTAAACAAAAATGGCTCAGTCATTTCTCGAATTGAAAGTACCTACAAGTTGGTATTTATGTAGGTAACAAACCCTCAAAAGGGTATTTTCAGATTCTCACTCTAAGCATGATGATTGTCGAGTCAAAGCTTTTCTTAAAAAGTCAACAGAATGTGTTTTTGCAAAATTTAGCATAAATAGCAATATAGGTCACATGCAATCTATTTGATCATCAAAATAACTTTGTAATTAATGTAAGAACATGTTTCATCATGATCAACTCGACAATTTTCAGTTTAAACCCGGATCGGAACCGAAAGTCTCATAAAATGACTTTTTCTTTGACTCTCAATTCGGATCCGAGCATGCATGTTTGAGATCTGCCTTAGAGCTTATTTTGGACCATTTTTATATATGTACAACTCTCTGAGATTTTACAAACTTGGTTCAACACTTATCCGATTCATATGCATGTTACCGGTTTATGCTTAAATATGACTATTTTGCCCTTTTTACTATAAAACGTGATTTTTGAAAAAGTGAAAGAGTAGAAACGTTTGTTACTGATATATAAGCATGCACTTAAAATTTGATATCAGTTGGAGGTCTAGATTAAGAGTTATGCTCAATATCGTAATTTGAAAGCTTTATGTTAAGTAAACGGCGTAATTAGCGTATAGCCTATTTAAACCCACTTTTTGACACCAAACTTTTTACCAACTGATGTTATATAATATTTTGGGATTTTTGATGATTTTTATTTAATTTTTGGCTGATCGTATCATAGGTCTCTAAGTTTAATTCGGTAAATACCGAATTTACCCTTTTAAGCCATAAAATGAGTTTTATAAATCTTTTTGACCCCAAACCTTTTTCCACTGATTTCATTTGTTAAATAAATTATTTTGAGCATTCTGGAAATATAAAAATATCAGCTTTCTTTTGAAAATCCGGAAACGGCTCTAAATCGCCTATTTAAGCGTTTTTAACGCCTAGTATGCACTATAACCATATTAAACATATAAGGTTGATACCTACTGATATTCTTAGTATATTTTTATAAAATAACAGTAAGTATAAGTTTTTGAACTCAGGTTTCCAGTTTTGACACTTTTAGCCCTTGTGAAATTACCAAAATACCCCTAAGGTGCATAGTTTGATTTTAAATGATAAGTTTCATATATGGGTCATACCCTACTGTTATAATATGTTAAATTAAGTATTTTTACTGTATGAATCAGACCTACAACTCAGAGTACAAATTTAACTCTTTTATAATCTTTTAAATGACCAAAATGCCCTTATAAGGCATAAGTTGAGTTTAAATTCATTCGGGGCATAATAGAACATAACTTACTGATATTATGACATATTTAGAGCATATTATCTTAGGGAACTTGCATATGACTCTTATGGTTACCCGTAACGCTCTTTTAGCGTTCGGTGTAGTTTATGTAACTAGTTTGCATAAATTGACCGAAACGGGTCAAACATTATCATTTTTGTCTCAAAATCCAGAATGTAATTAGCATACCCATATTATACAAGTATCCAAACTTGTCGGGTCTAAATCACGTTCTATCCGGTCTTCGCTTAATCGTGCGTTTGAACCGTATCGTCCTTTAAACTAACCGGTCTAAGCTTAGGCTTAAATAAAGATCCGTTAGGAATCTAATAGGTTATATAAACCTTTGTTCCAGAATAGAAGAACCAGTAAAAGCTACCTTCACTTGCTAGTTGTGATTTATACTTACCAAGGTAAATACTTTTAACTTATTTTCCCTATACGGGCTTGGGTTACGGTATATAGAATACCGCTTGATCGAGCATCAAATCTTACATCCTTGGGTGGTTAATTGAATAATTTGATAGGCTCGTTTAAACAGTCTTGTTTACTTTAAGCCTTTGGGGGATTAATGACCATGTCCCGGATATCCTTGGCATCATCTTACGAGATGGCCACGACCAGAGCACGAGGTGTAGGCGTACACCTGTCAGTGTATAACTCATTATTGTGGTGTGTCTATTGATCTTTAACCCGGACAAGATCCGGGCTACTGAACGCACAAGTAACATGTAATTCGTTCACAAGATTATAATAAATAATTATCCCAAGTTATAAAAACGTTTTGTGCCTTGAGCATTCAAATCAATTTTCAACCTTTTCAAAATGAGTCAGTTAAATTGTATTTACCAGTGTAAAATGACGTATTTTTCCCAAAAGGTTAAGTGCAGGTACTACACGTAATAGGCTGGCTGTCTTCTAGAGCGTCCACAATAAGTCTCGCAAGCTTGGATGACATTAAATCTGTTGAACAATATCTTATTTTTATTTTGATCCGCCTGTGGATCCGTTTCAACTATTAGTGATATTTGATATTACACTCTATTAAAGTTGAAATGAATCTGTCTTTGCTTCCGCTGTGCATTTATATATTGTGTTGTTTGTCTATGATGATGCCAACTACGTCACTATACTCCCCACCGGGCCCACCGGTGACACGTGGAAATTAAGGGTGTGACAGGTTGGTATCAGAGCCAACTCTGAGTGAATTAAACACTGGCCTTTTGTGTTTAATCTCAGTTACACAATTGCACATTCCTCGATTCTCGAGTCTAGACAAAGAACTTAGGAAATATCCAAAATTTGTTTTATTTTCTAACTTTGTCTTATATATATTTTGTTGTGTCACTTGTTTGATTTTTGGACAGGTTCACAAAATGCCGCCACGTATGAGAGGAAGAGGAAGGGGACAAGGAGCATATGCAGCCCCAAACGACCATGAAGCCGGACCTTCGCACAGGCGAACACCTTCAGGCTCCCATAACACAGATACTCAAAATCTGTGGAGGTCTTTTACTGAACCCGCAAGGCACTCGGTTTCACTGAGTACCTCACTTTCTATCCCACACTCCTTTGGGCCTCAATCAGAAAATGAGCCCCACAACTCTCACCAGTCCTATATTCCTCTCCAAGGACACCAATCACCCTTTGACCACCCATCACCTGTTTTCCAAGGCCTGTTCAACCCTGCTGACTACCTTAATGTGCCTATGGGTCTTAACCCACTCGGACCAGAAGACCATTTTCCTGGTGACAATGCGATGGACGTCGATGAAGATACCGATCCCTCAATGCCACCATCTGGAACTCCGAACCACCCTATCGAGATTTCTGATGGGTCACCTTTTGTGGGATCACCATACAATGGTCCCGACAGCTTTGAGGAGAAATTCAGGCAACATGACTGGGTATTTACCCCTAGTTACCATAACTCTCCCCTGCACCAGCCGCAACACAGCTCTCCCTTGCACCTCCAGCAGCAGCAACAGCAGCCATAGCAGCAGCAGAATCCTTCTGAGGATTCCCGACTTGTCGCGGTCACTCCACCGCCGCCACCACCTCCGGTTTTGCCTCCTCCGCCTCCAAGGCGAAGACGAACGAATGCACGGATCTCCACACGAGGGGGAGTACGCATCGGCACACCTCCACATTCAGGTGGCAGCCGGTACTCGCCACTTCACGAAGAACCAGAGATGGGAGAATCTTCACATCCCGTCTCAGAAGTAACTTCTGCACCAATCGCGCCACCACCACCACAGGACTTCGGGAACCCAATCCCTGATTATACTAGCGCGGCAGCATATAATCCCTTCGAGCAGACATTTCCCCCAGGTTATAACTTTACAGAGGATCCCAACTGGGTAGCTGCGAACTACAACTCTCTCAATCCGGAAGGTACCTTTGGAGGTCCCTGGGCTACGGGACAATCGACCTATGGATACCCACCATATGGATACCAGCAGCCGCAGCCTCCTCAACCACCGCATTATCCGCTACCACCGCCGGCACCGATGATGTCGCCGCCACAAGTTCAAGAAATCCTTCAAGGGATAAATGAAGTGCGACGAGAGATGCGGCATGAGTTACGAGAAGATCGTCGGCATAATCGTGGGATGTTTAAGAAAATGGTGGATTTAATCAAGGGAAAAAGCAAGAAGGACTGCTAAATCCTTTGTTTGCTAGTTATTTAATCATGTCCCTGCGAGGACATTTATTTTTGTACTCTGCCCCTGCGTGGGCATATCTTTCCTTTTTGTTCTACCCCTGCGTGGGTTTGTTTGTTTCTGTTTGACCCCTGCGAGGGTTTGTTTGTTAGTTTAGCCCCTGCGTGGGTATGTTATTTGTGTAAAAGTCCCGTTTAGGGCAAACTCGTGTTAGTTAATTTTATTTGAAATGGTTAATTTAAGCTTTTCATTTTTAAATTATATGCATGAATATAATATACGAATAAATGAAAAATAGCAATTATTATTTTAATTTACCATTTTAATAATAAGAATCTTAAAAAGGTAAAACCTAGCTTGAATGTCATATTAAAGACCTGGCCAATATGGTAGAACCTGTTTAAAAAGATTCAAATCTCTGTTAACATCTGTAAACATGTTAACATTCTTGGCTAGTGTGATCCGCAAAATCACACATGTCACCCTTTTAATAAATTATCCAAATTTATATTCTATATATATATCTGACTGTGACATAATGCCTACGGGTTATAACTAATGTCATATAAAACAAAAAGGCAGCCGTGGTTTATAGACCCCCTGCCAAGAAAAGGATTGATTTGTTTTAATTATTCAAATTTTAATCCTATAGAATCTAAATTCAAAATTTAGAAATTTGTCCAAGTGACTATGCCTATTGTGCCAATATATATTTTATTCTAGGGTAAAGTTGCTAATAAAAAGTCCTGAATGAAATTAATTAACAAATTAACTAATATGGCTCTTATTTACCATGGTTAATAAATCGTCAAGAACGATAATACTGTTAGGCTTCTAAATAGACCTTGTCCTTACTTTTATGTAGCACCTAAAGCTACATGGCTAAGTCTGAAGAAATAAACAGTCATCCAGTGGAAAGCCCAGATAACACTAAAATACATATAACTGGTGCGGAGCTACAAGCATTAGTGGAAAATGTTGTTGCCAAAGCCATTGAAAGGCAATATAGTGAATCAAACGGGACCTGAAGTAGGACCCGGTCCGCGCCACATTCCAAGCCCAAGGTTCATTCGGAGGCTCATAGCAAACCGCCCTCTAAGAAAGATGTATCTAAGAAGGACGAGCTCAAGAAGGATGATGAGCGACATTCATCCAACCAAAACAGTGTCCCGTCAAGGAAGGTCGAGCATAAGCCAGAACCGCGTGATAAGTCATGTACATACAAATACTTCGTCTCTTGTAAACCCCGGGACTTTACTGGGGAGAAGGGAGCGATTGACTGCATGACCTGGTTGGACGAAATGGATACGGTAGTGGACATCAGCGGTTGTGCTGAAAGGGATGTAGTAAAATATGTATCCCAATCGTTCAAAGGAGAAGCATTGGCATGGTGGAAGTCCCTCATACAAGCTGCTGGGAAAATCCCACTCTACAACTTATCATGGGATCAGTTTGTTGCTCTTATCAAAGATAATTATTGCCCGCAACATGAAGTAGAAAGAATCGAGTCAGATTTTGTATCATTGGTGATGAAGAATTTAGACTGTCAGGCTTACCTCACCACTTTCAATACCCTATCTAGGTTGGTTCCGTACCTGGTAACCCCAGAACCTAGGAGAATTGCTCGCTTCATCGGGGGTTTAGCCCTAGAGATTAAAGCAAGTGTTAAGGCATCAAGGCCTGCAACCTTCAGATCAGCAGCTGATCTGTCTCTATCTCTTACCATGGACATAGTCAGGTTGAGAGCTCTTAGGAACTCAGAAGAAAGTAAGAGAAAGCGTGAGGACGATACCTCACGAAGATCAGATAATAGACACCGAGGAAATGACGACCACAAGAAAGGGTCGGGATCTAAGAAGGATGGGCAACAATCAGGGGATAAGCCCAAATGTAAAACTTGCAAGAAGAACCACTTTGGGAAGTGTCGATTTGAGTCGAAATCCCAGTCTCGCACGAGATCCTGTGGAATCTGCAGATCCACAGATCATAAGACCTTGGAATGTAAGAAGCTGAAGGATGCAACATGTTATGGTTGCAATGAGAAGGGGCACATTAAGTCTAATTGCCCAAAGAACACCAAGAAAACCGAAGAAGGG
This sequence comes from Helianthus annuus, assembly GCF_002127325.2. Taxonomy (NCBI): domain Eukaryota; kingdom Viridiplantae; phylum Streptophyta; class Magnoliopsida; order Asterales; family Asteraceae; genus Helianthus; species Helianthus annuus. Next base: position 39,273,287 of record NC_035444.2, on the reverse strand, counting down.
AAAAAGACCAACGCAAGGGTCTTCAAGATGGACGCTAAGGAAGCTGTTCAAGATGACAACGTGATTACAGGTACTTTTCTCGTAAATGATGTTTTTGCTAGAGTATTGTTTGACTCTGGAGCAGATAAGTCTTTTGTAGATAATAAGTTCTGTGAATTGTTAAAATTGCCTGTAAAAGCCTTAAGTGTGAAGTATGAGGTGGAATTAGCTGATGGAACCATAGAAACCGCCTCAACTGTTTTAGATGGATGTGTTATATCCATTAGGAATCACTCTTTTCCATTATCCTTACTTCCCTTTAAGCTAGCCGGTTTTGACATAGTGATAGGTATGGATTGGTTGTCACATAACCAAGCCCAGATTGTGTGCAACAGAAAGCAAGTGGTAGTTAAAACTCCGTCTGGTGAGTCACTCACTATCCAAGGAGATACCCAGCATGGATTGCCTGAGCAAGTGTCCATGCTCAAGGCATCCAGATGTCTGCAGAAGGGCTGCGTCGTTTATATGGCACAAGTTACTATTGATGAGCCAAAGCCAAAGATTGAAGATATCCCTGTCATTTCAGAATACCCTGAAGTTTTCCCGGAAGAACTACCTGGTTTACCACCGGATAGGCAAGTGGAATTTCGAATTGACATCATTCCGGGTGCGGCGCCAGTAGCGAGAGCACCATATAGGTTGGCACCAACGGAGATGAAGGAGTTAAGGACGCAGTTAGATTATCTGTTAGCTAAAGGTTTTATTAGACCTAGTTCGTCTCCTTAGGGAGCACCGATTTTGTTTGTCAAAAAGAAGGATGGATCGATGCGTCTGTGCATCGATTACCGCGAGCTTAATAAAGTCACCATCAAGAATAGGTATCCTTTGCCTAGGATCGACGATCTGTTCGATCAGTTACAAGGGGCAAGCTACTTTTCCAAGATCGACTTGAGGTCAGGCTATCACCAGTTGAAGGTCAAGGATGAAGATGTACACAAGACAGCGTTTAGGACTCGTTATGGACATTACGAGTTCCTAGTGATGCCTTTTGGGCTCACTAACGCACCAGCCGCATTCATGGATCTCATGAATCGCGTCTGCAAGCCTTATCTGGATAAATTCGTCATCGTCTTTATTGACGACATCCTTATCTACTCAAAGAACCAAGCTGACCACGAGAAACACCTTCGTTGTATTCTCAAACTTCTACATCATGAGAAACTCTATGCCAAATTTTCAAAGTGCGAATTTTGGCTTCGAGAAGTCCAATTCCTTGGACATGTGGTAAGTGAGCGTGGTATCCAAGTAGATCCCGCTGAGGTAGAAGCAGTTATGAATTGGCAAGAGCCAAAGACACCTACCGAGATTCGTAGTTTTCTAGGATTAGCAGGATACTATAGGCGATTCATCGAAAATTTTTCAAGGATTGCTGCGCCCCTAACTTCGTTGACACGTAAGAAGATCAAGTTTGATTGGGGCCCTAAGCAGCAGGAATCCTTTGACGTTCTGAAGAAGAAGTTGAGCAATGCACCAGTGTTAACATTGCCCGATGGTATAGAAGAATTCGTGGTGTATTGCGATGCGTCACACACTGGCATGGGCTGTGTACTCATGCAGAGAGGCAAGGTCATTGCTTACGCTTCACGACAGCTAAAGGTGCACGAGAAAAACTACACCACCCACGACTTAGAACTGGGTGCCGTGGTATTTGCATTGAAACTTTGGAGACACTACTTGTATGGAACAAAGTGTGTAATCTATTCGGATCACAAGAGCCTTCAACATTTGTTCAATCAGAAGGAATTGAACATGCGACAAAGACGATGGATGGAAACGTTAAATGATTACGACTGTGAGATAAGATACCATCCAGGCAACGGGAATGTAGTTGCTGACGCCTTAAGCAGAAAAGAAAGAGTGAAGCCGATAAGAATCAATGCCAAGCGCATAGAAATAAGGAATAATTTGAACGAAAGGGTGTTAGCTGCACAGAAGGAAGCTGTGTTGGAAGCTAACTATCCTGAAGAAAAGCTAGGAGTAACTGAGGAGCAGTTATCCTATGACAAGGATGGAATGCTAACACTGAATGGGCGAATATGGGTTCCTGTTTATGGAGGACTTCGAGATGTTATCCTCCAGGAAGCCCACAGCTCCAAGTATTCCGTTCATCCTGGTGTTGATAAGATGTACCAGGATCTAAAGGCAAACTACTGGTGGATTGGTTTGAAAAAGTCTGTAGCTGCGTATGTAGCTAAATGTCTGACTTGTGCGCAAGTCAAAGCTGAGCATCAGAAGCCGTCAGGTTTGCTTCAACAACCTGAAATTCCCACGTGGAAGTGGGAGATGGTGACAATGGATTTCATCACCAAATTACCCAAGACAAGGAAGGGAAACGATACTATATGGGTTATAGTAGATAGGCTAACCAAGTCAGCACATTTTCTTCCCATTAAGGAAACTTACAGCTCTGACATGTTAGCTCAATTGTATGTGGATAAGATCGTAGCTCTACATGGTGTACCAGTGTCGATTATCTCTGACCGAGATACGAGATACACCTCTCATTTTTGGAAGAGTTTCCAACAGTCTTTGGGTACGCGCTTAAACTTTAGTACGGCTTACCATCCACAGACAGACGGACAGAGTGAGCGTACCATCCAAACATTGGAAGACATGCTTCGAGCATGTGTGATTGATTTAGGTGACAGTTGGGATAACCACCTACCATTGATAGAGTTCTCCTATAACAATAGCTACCATACTAGTATTAAGGCTGCGCCTTTCGAGGCATTATATGGTAGAAAATGCAGAACACCCATCTGTTGGGCAGAAGTAGGAGAAGTTCAATTATCAGGACCAGATTTGGTTTTTGAAACAACGGACAAGATTGTCCAGATTCGCGATCACTTGAAAGCTGCCCAAGATAGGCAGAAAAGCTACGCTGATCCAAAGCGTAAGCCTTTTCACTTCGAAGTAGGTGACAAAGTATTGCTTAAGGTATCACCCTGGAAGGGAGTGATGCGATTTGGTAAGAAAGGTAAGCTAAGTCCGAGATACATAGGACCTTTTGAGGTTATCGAACGCGTCGGGTCAGTTGCCTATAAGCTAAACTTACCTGAAGAACTTAGTAGTATACATAATGTGTTCCACATCTGTAATCTGAAGAAGTGTTTCGCTGACAATCACTGGTCATACCACATACAGATATACACATAGATGAAAGCTTGAAGTTTGTGGAAAAACCATTGTCGATTGAGGATCGACAGGTGAAGAAGCTTCGAAGGAAGCATGTACCTATAGTTAAGGTCAAGTGGGATGCCCGAAGAGGTCCCGAATACACATGGGAGGTAGAATCCACGATGAAAGAAAAATACCCTCATTTGTTCCAGTAAATCTCGAGGTCAAGATTTCTTTTAAGGGGGTGAGGATGTAACACCTCGGAAATTTATGTCCAATAATGCATTGACACGTGGCATAGGCTTTGGATATGTGAAAACATACTTTAGAGGGACTAAAGTTGACAAACAGTGAAACTATGGGAATATAAGGGTCCAAAGTGTCAACAATGGAAAAATAGGCTCTACAATAACCCTACATGGTGTTTATAATCCTAAACGAATATATCATGGATCATACAAAGCGGAAAATGAAAGAAAGTGAGGAATTGCAAACTACAGGGGCTAATTGTGTCAACATGTTGAATGTATACCTCTGAGTGATCTTTTGGCAAACCCGAAGCTTTGTAATGATAAAATATACTCACTAGAATATGTGGTAAAAATTTCATGAAGTTTCGTTATCGTATGAGAAAGTTATGACCAAAACCGTGCACGAAGGGTTAAATGCGTCAACGTTGAAATTCGTGACTTTTCGGGTAAGCACAAAGTTAACCAGGGACTTTACCATGTTTGTAAATGTCCCAAGGTCCTTAAAAATCATATTTGAGGGTCTAATGTGCAAGAAAAATAGCTAAAACCACGTAACAAAGGACCAAGGACCAAAACATCAACATTTAGAAGGTTTTTGTGGATCAGAAGAAGCCAGGCGGCCCGCCTGGGGTTCTTAAGCGGGCCGCGTGACCTGCCCAGCGACAGAAAACAGCCAGACGTCAGTTATGGGTCTGATTTCGAGTTGTAACCAGCTGTATCCGACTCCAGGGCCTCACCAATGGGATTACATGCATTTAGGGGCACTTGTAACCATCCTACAACATCAGAGACTCATGTGGCATCTTCAAATGAGCAAAGTTTACATAAAAGGGGTCTTGAAGCTTACAACATTCAACACTTGCAATTACAAAAATTCACAAGACCATCTCTGGAGCTTTCTGGACATCAAGGCATCTTCCTAGTGATCTCTAAGCTTATTTAGGACCATTGTAAGTGTTCATAACTCTTTCAAATTCGTTCTAGCTTAGTTTATTAACCGAAAGTCAATCCGTCGTAAATTTAGTTTGACTTTACGATTAAACAAAAATGGCTCAGTCATTTCTCGAATTGAAAGTACCTACAAGTTGGTATTTATGTAGGTAACAAACCCTCAAAAGGGTATTTTCAGATTCTCACTCTAAGCATGATGATTGTCGAGTCAAAGCTTTTCTTAAAAAGTCAACAGAATGTGTTTTTGCAAAATTTAGCATAAATAGCAATATAGGTCACATGCAATCTGTTTGATCATCAAAATAACTTTGTAATTAATGTAAGAACATGTTTCATCATGATCAACTCGACAATTTTCAGTTTAAACCCGGATCGGAACCGAAAGTCTCATAAAATGACTTTTTCTTTGACTCTCAATTCGGATCCGAGCATGCATGTTTGAGATCTGCCTTAGAGCTTATTTTGGACCATGTTTATATATGTACAACTCTCTGAGATTTTACAAACTTGGTTCAACACTTATCCGATTCATATGCATGTTACCGGTTTATGCTTAAATATGACTATTTTGCCCTTTTTACTATAAAACGTGATTTTTGAAAAAGTGAAAGAGTAGAAACGTTTGTTACTGATATATAAGCATGCACTTAAAATTTGATATCAGTTGGAGGTCTAGATTAAGAGTTATGCTCAATATCGTAATTTGAAAGCTTTATGTTAAGTAAACGGCGTAATTAGCGTATAGCCTATTTAAACCCACTTTTTGACACCAAACTTTTTACCAACTGATGTTATATAATATTTTGGGATTTTTGATGATTTATATTTAATTTTTGGCTGATCGTATCATAGGTCTCTAAGTTTAATTCGGTAAATACCGAATTTACCCTTTTAAGCCATAAAATGAGTTTTATAAATCTTTTTGACCCCAAACCTTTTTCCACTGATTTCATTTGTTAAATAAATTATTTTGAGCATTCTGGAAATATAAAAATATCAGCTTTCTTTTGAAAATCCGGAAACGGCTCTAAATCGCCTATTTAAGCGTTTTTAACGCCTAGTATGCACTATAACCATATTAAACATATAAGGTTGATACCTACTGATATTCTTAGTATATTTTTATAAAATAACAGTAAGTATAAGTTTTTGAACTCAGGTTTCCAGTTTTGACACTTTTAGCCCTTGTGAAATTACCAAAATACCCCTAAGGTGCATAGTTTGATTTTAAATGATAAGTTTCATATATGGGTCATACCCTACTGTTATAATATGTTAAATTAAGTATTTTTACTGTATGAATCAGACCTACAACTCAGAGTACAAATTTAACTCTTTTATAATCTTTTAAATAACCAAAATGCCCTTATAAAGCATAAGTTGAGTTTAAATTCATTCGGGGCATAATAGAACATAACTTACTGATATTATGACATATTTAGAGCATATTATCTCAGGGAACTTGCATATGACTCTTATGGTTACCTGTAACGCTCTTTTAGCGTTCGGTGCGGTTTATGTAACTAGTTTGCATAAATTGACCGAAACGGGTCAAATATTATCATTTTTGTCTCAAAATCCAGAATGTAATTAGCATACCCATATTATACAAGTATCCAAACTTGTCGGGTCTAAATCACGTTCTATCCGGTCTTCGCTTAATCGTGCGTTTGAACCGTATCGTCCTTTAAACTAACCGGTCTAAGCTTAGGCTTAAATAAAGATCCGTTAGGAATCTAATAGGTTATATAAACCTTTGTTCCAGAATAGAAGAACCAGTAAAAGCTACCTTCACTTACTAGTTGTGATTTATACTTACCAAGGTAAATACTTTTAACTTATTTTCCCTATACGGGCTTGGGTTACGGTATATAGAATACCGCTTGATCGAGCATCAAATCTTACATCCTTGGGTGGTTAATTGAATAATTTGATAGGCTCGTTTAAACAGTCTTGTTTACTTTAAGCCTTTGGGGGATTAATGACCATGTCCCGGATATCCTTGGCATCATCTTACGAGATGGCCACGACCAGAGCACGAGGTGTAGGCGTACACCTGTCAGTGTATAACTCATTATTGTGGTGTGTCTATTGATCTTTAACCCGGACAAGATCCGGGCTACTGAACGCACAAGTAACATGTAATTCGTTCACAAGATTATAATAAATAATTATCCCAAGTTATAAAAATGTTTTGTGCCTTGAGCATTCAAATCAATTTTCAACATTTTCAAAATGAGTCAGTTAAATTGTATTTACCAATGTAAACTGACGTATTTTTCCCAAAAGGTTAAGTGCAGGTACTACACGTAATAGGCTGGCTGTCTTCTAGAGCGTCCACAATAAGTCTCGCAAGCTTGGATGACATTAAATCTGTTGAACAATATCTTATTTTTATTTTGATCCGCCTGTGGATCCGTTTCAACTATTAGTGATATTTGATATTACACTCTATTAAAGTTGAAATGAATCTATCTTTGCTTCCGCTGTGCATTTATATATTGTGTTGTTTGTCTATGATGATGCCAACTACGTCACTATACTCCCCACCGGGCCCACCGGTGACACGTGGAAATTAGGGGTGTGACAGCAGAGAACCTTAAAACATCACTGTCAGTACCTAACTCCTCAATACCATTATCCATATCTTTTTTAGGGTTAAGGTAATGGTATATTATATGATCATTCACTGAATAACCTAACTCATTAATCATTAAGGACACCTCATGGACAGAGAACAAATCGATATCAATTAGGTCAACGTAGTTAATCCTACCTCCAACATAAGTGCGACCAGGAGGATGTGTTAACCTACCACCATGATGAATCCGAAAGGAGAAAAGATTAGGGAATCCTTCTGCATTATTCAACAATTTCGAGCTTGATCAGTAACGTAATGTAGAAAATTATAAGTTTATAGAAAGAAATCTAGGATTCATTACCGTATAGCTGCATCACTTCATCATGATCAACTCCTTCTCGTATGTACCAAGTCTCCGATTGAGACATGGTTCTGTTTCGTCGTGGAAATCGTCGATGCAATCGGTGAAGAAACCTAAGGGGCGAGTTGAGCAATTGGGGGAACAATGGTGGGTGAAATTGGGGTTTAGGGTTTTTAGAAGATATGACTGTAATTAGTAGGTGGTAGGTAGAATGACATTAATGCACTCATGTGCTTCTCACGTGACCTGATTTAACTGGTAAAACAAACAAGGTTTAGGGTAAAGGACATAACCTGAATGGTTTTTCAAACATTAAGGATGTTTTCTGGGGTTATTAAAGATAAAGGACATAATTTGATATATTAGACATACATAAAGGACGATCTTTGAAATTTACTCCTTTCAATAATATATCTCAAATCATTTTATAATTCGTAAACTTTTATTATCTTATTTATTCAACCTAAGTAACATACAAGTGTTTGACCAGTATACGAGTAAGACAATCGATTCGATAACGATAAAGGTACAAACCGTATTCATGTATTGACTACTATACTAAGTATAAAGTCAATGGTCACAAATACCACAATCGTGTCACTACATCCACCTCTGTTCTACGGTCTATTACGACGACTACCGAAATTGACTTCAAAAAACCCCATCTTTCTCTCTCTAAAACTCTCTATTCTCACAAAAATTTCACAAATTTTTCAATTTTGACTTTTGGGTATCTCCGATTTCATCACTCTGGGCACCTTC